>NC_143525.1:15495202-15650770 GCF_031878675.1 Megascapheus bottae
CCAAGGGCAGTGCTCAGGCAGTGAGTTCAAGGCCCAGGACTGGCAAAAAAGTATCCAAGGACAGTGCCCAGACTCGGAGGTCAACCCTCAGGACAGGCAAAAAAAAAAAAAAGTCACAGATTTTCCTGCCCAGGATGGCTTTGAACTATGATCCTCAGATCTCAGCTTCTTGAGTAGCTGGGATTACAGGCATGAGCCACTGGTGACTGGCTGATTTTGTGGGGTTTTAACATATACCATACAGAATACTTCTCTTCTTCCCTCCCCCAGAATCCCTTGCAACTACAAAACTACATAGTTTTGAACCTGGAATTTTTTTTTTGAGTTTTCTAGAATACCATATATACTATAATTTGAGGCTACAGTATATAGCCTCTTAAATTGAATTCCTTTATTTCGTATATATGCATTTAAGTTTCCTGTGTGTCCGTTTGTTGTTTGATAGTGCATTTCTTTTTTTTTTGCATCTTCCTTTTTTTTAAAATATTTTTTATTGTATTTAATAAAAGGGTTACATGATATTTGCCAGATAGAAGGTGCATTAATTTACATACATTGATACCCTTCCACATGTTTTGGTCCCCATTAACCTCCCCCCACCCTCTGCATTTCTTTTTTTATTTTATTTTATTTTATTTTTTGTCAGTCCTGGGCTTGAGCTCAGGGCCTGAGCACTGTCCTTGGACTTTCTCAAGGCTAGAGCTCTACCAGCTGAGCCTCAGCACCACTTCTGGCTTTTTTCTATGTATGTGGTACTGAGGAATTGAACCCCGGTCTTCGTGCATGCTAGGCAAGCACTCTACCACTAGGCCAAACTCCCAGCGTGCATTTCTTTCTTTTTTTTTTTTTTTTTTTATCCCTGAGTACTATTTCATTGCAGGAATGGATGACACTTTTATCTGTTCACTTTTTGAAAGGCATCTTGATTACTGCTATAAATTATAAAGCTGCTATAAATATTTGTGAGTAGTTCTTTGGGTATAAGTTTTCAGCTCACAGCCATTCCCATGAGGCATGAGTGAGTCCCTGTTCTTTCACATCCTGAGAAGCATGTGTATGTCTGATGTGGTTGGGGTGAGGAGGCTTTAGCTACCCTACTAGGTATGTTTCCATATCTCATTGTTTAGATTTGTTTATTAATTTTGTGGTACAATGAGTTTCTGAAGGTAGAACAGGATTGAATGGGAATGGAGACAGACAACATTGGCAAAAATGCTTGCAGAAAATGAATGACACAGAATGAAGCACGGGGAAGTAAATATGGTCCAGCTGAGTTATTCGTGATCTCTTCTGCCTCATCCATAATGAAAATGGCGCACTCATGCTCCAAGCCATCAGCCGACTGAATGTTCCCTTCCCGGAGCAAAGCCAGCAACAGAGCCCCTGAGCACTAGCTGGAGAGATATCCATTCTAACCTGTGCGGCAGGAAGTACGGCCTCCATCTCTGCTATCTGACCATGCATTTATGATCCCATTAACCCAGTCCTGGCTGGGATGGAGGAGGACAGAGGTCCACAAACAAGCCTGTCATAGATGCGCCCGTTCCACAGTGCAGGTCTTTGGATGGATGTCCATCCCCTGAAATCATTCCAAGGATCTGTACATGTCCTCTGTCCCAAACCACCTTCTGTCAACAGTCGTCTTTCCTCACCTTTCCAGAACCCTGACTCTTTTGTACTTGGTGATGGGCAAACCTATCATAATTTGAAAATACTATTAAGTTGAAAATTAATAAAGTTTAACCTACAAAACATCATAGCCTAGCCTAGCCTATCTTAAACATGTGTGGGCCTTAGCCTGGCTGTGCCTGTACTCATGGCTTTCTTGGGGAGCTGAGTTCTGGAGGATTGTGGCTCAAAACCACTCTGGGTAGAAAAGACCAGGAGACGGCATCTCCTACTAACCAGCAAAACCAGCAAAGAGACTGGCCCCAGTGGTTCATGCCTGCAATCCAAGCTGCACAGGAGGCTGAGATATTAGGATCCCATTTCAAAGCTAGCTTGAGCAGGGGAGTACTAGAGACTCCAATTAACCATCAAAGAGCTAGACGTGGAGCTGTGGCTCACGTGGTAGAAAGCTAGCCTTGAACACAAAAAGCTCAGTGACAGCATCCAGGCTTTTGAGTTCAATCCCTTGGACTGGCATACACACACACTTACATACCCCACAAAAAACCAAACAGCAGCAGGGCTGTGAGTGTGGCCTAGTGGTAGAGTGCTTGCCTAGCATGGACAAAACCCTGCATTCAATTCTTCAGTACTACATACACAGAAAAAGCCGGAACTGGTGCTATGGCTGAAGTGGTAGAGCTCTAGCCTTGAGAAAGCTCAAGGATAGTACCCAGACCCTGAGCTCAAGCTCCAAGACTAGTCAAAAAAAAAAAAAGAAAGAAAGAAAAGAAAAAAGAAAAACAGCAAAGAGCTAGACTGGAGGTAGACTGGAGGTGTGGCTAAAGTAGTAGAATTCCAGCTGACCAAGCCAAACTGCTCGAGCACGCTAAGCTAGTTCCTGATTTCAAACTCCATTGCTGGCAATGGAAAAAGAAGAAAGATATGAAATAATAGCAAACTCTCCTACTTTGGCTGTACTAGTGATCCTTCAAGCTGGGTGTGATCTGCCTTTTAGCATCCCTAGTAGCTAGGATTATAGGTATGTGCCTCTAGTACCCAATATAACTTGTTACTGAAAGCAACCATCCCAGAAGACCATGCAGAGACACAGTCATGCACAGCAAAAGGAATTTATTGTCAGCAGGGCTGCCAAGGCCAGTTCTCAAGGAGGAGGGAGAGATGGCACTTGTCATTGTTCAGGGGCATTTTTATTATAGCTACAGGGGGACTAGAGGTGGGAGGTGTGCCATGTGCTCAGTTATAGCTGAAGACAGAGCAGACAGGGAGGAGTTCAGGTTTGAATGGAGGGTGTAACGGAGGGCTTTCCACTGATACAGATGGCCTAGGAGGATGGAGTGTCAAGCCCCAAGTGGAAGAGGACATACCAGTAAAACTTAAGTTTTTTTCTTTTGTTGACACTAGGGTTTGAACTTGGCCTTGTACTTGCTAGGCAGTACTTGAGCCCAAAATGATTAGGATTTTTTTTGTGTGTGTGTGGGTCCTGGGGCTTGGACTCTAGGCCTGGACTCTGTCCCTGAGCTCTTCAGAGGCTACTGTCCTACCTCTTGCGCCTCAGTGTAATTTTCTAGTGGTTAATTGGAGATAAGAGTCTCTGGGTCTTTAGTGCCCCAGCTGGCTTTGAACCTCAATCCTTAGATCTCAACCTCCTGAGTAGCTAGGATTACAGGCGTGAGCCACTGCACCCAACTTTTTTTTTTTTTTTTGGCCAGTCCTGGTGCTTCAACTCAAGACCTGGGCACTGTCCTTGGACACATTTTGATTAAGGCTAGCACTCTGCCACTTGAGCCACAGGACCACTTCTGGCTTTTTCTGTGTATGTTGTACCAAAGAATTGAACCCAGGGCTTTTTATATGCTAGGCAAATACTCTACAAGTACTGGAGATTGAAATCAGACCTTTGCAATTGGGAGGCAGCCACGATCCCACTTGATCTATGCATCTAGCCCCTCTAATTTTTACATGTGTGTATGTGTGTGTATGAGTGTGCCAGTCCTGGGGATTGAACTCAGGGCCTGGGTGCTGTCCCTGAGCTTTTGTGCTCAAGACTTGAGTTCTAATTTCTAGAGTTTGAGCCACAACTCCCATTCAGGCTTTTTGGTAACTTGTTGGACATAGAGTCTTACGGGCTTCCTTGCATGGACTAACTTTAATCGATGAGCCTCAGATGTCAGCCTCCTGAGCAGCTAGGATTATAGGTATGAGCCATCAAAGACCAGCTGGTTCTTGCTATTAATTCATTTAGCATTTATTTTATTTATTTTATTTTTTTTGCCAGTCCTGGGCTTGAGCTCAGGGTCTAACCACTGCCCTTGGACTTTCTCCAGGCTAGAGCTCTACCACTTGAACCTCAGCACCACTTCCAGCTTTTTTCTATGTGTGTGGTACCGAGGAATTGAACCCAGGTCTTTGTGCATGCTAGGCAAGCACTCTACCACTAGGCCACACTCCTTGCCCCTTACTATTAATTCATAATAAGCCATGAGCCTGTCTAAACCTATCTGCGGGGAAGATGGTCCTCCTAGGATAATCCATCTCTGCTGGAGAGGAGAGCGTGGGGCCATTTTCCCCCAATTCTAGGGGCTGGTTTGAGAGAGCACTGGTTCCCACGTGAGACTCCAGAACTGCTGTTGAAACAGCAAAGTACTGGGGAGCATAAGCCATTAATGGCCATTATGACAAACAGCCAGCCAAACTGGTTTTCCATGTTTGAGAATCAGTGTAAAATTGACCTCAGTCTATTTGTCCTTTTAGATAAAAGTCTATCAGAGGGCAGAGAGTTTGTCCTAATGGTAGCAGACTTGCCTAGCATGCACGAAGACCTGGGATTCCTCTGTACCACATGCATAGAAAAAGCTGGAAGTGGTGTGGTGGCTCAAATGATACAGTGCTAGCCTGGGGAAGGCCCAAGGACAGTGCTCAGGCACTGAGCACTGAGTTCAAGACCCAGGACTGGCAAAAAAAAAAAACAACAAAAACGTCTAGCAGAATAAATGTAGAGCCAGGCTTGGTGCCTCATGCCTGCAATCTTAGCTACTCAGGAGGCTGAGTATCTCGGTTCAAAGCCAGCCCTGGCAGGAGAAGCCTGAGAGATTCATATCCCCAGTGAACTCCCAAAGCAGTCAGAAATAGAGTTGTGACTCAAGTGGTCCTGACACAAGCCTTGAGCAAGAAAACTCAACTAGTATACTAGGATAGACGCTTGTATGCATGCATGCACACACACACACACACACACACACACTCAAAAAGGCCTCTGCCAGCAGTGACCTTCCCTCTTATTCTATAGGACTGCTTCCTTCACTAACAAGACCTATTTCAACTCAAGGTCTATTTTAACTCCTGCCAGCAGATCATGCCAGTTCCAGCTCGACCTTTTTTCTTGCCCTACATTACTGGAGGCTACCAGATTCCAGGGAGGGCAGCAAGTCAGTGACTGGAAACATCAATTATTTGTCCATATGATTCTCTCATCTCTTGGGCCTGCTTGATGCAGGTCCTCCTTTCTTGCCTCTGCTTTCCCAGGAAATGCTGCTGCCTAGCGGGCCTGGAAGGGGTGGGGTGTGGGTTCAGATAACCTTCAGTGCGCTCGTAACAGCTCAGGTCTTTTGGTGCTTGGTCATTATGAGCCCTTTGCCAGAAAGAAGGTAGGTCCTTACTGAGGAGCCCCACTCAGCGTGCGTCTCCACAGTTCCCCCAAGCATGAAGGGTTGCTCCAGAATATTCACTTTGTGGACAAAGGGGCATAGTCTTTCACTTAGCCATGCTTATAGTGTAGCCCTTACCTGAGTGTGGGGAAGCCAGCACTAAGAAATGTCTGCACCAAGTACAGATTCAGGAGCAACCAGCAAACACCAGACCCACCACATAACCTCTCCAAGTCAGGGCTGCTAGTATCATTTGGCCCCCAAAAGTGCTGCTCTGTCAGGAGAGATATTCTGTCCCACTTTCCCCAGACTGCCTCAGGGGCTGCAACTGATGCTTTCCTTTCCTAAAAAAATCAGATTTTTGGAGGGAGGCATGACATTTGTGCAAAAGGAACTGTACTCGTTACCTGACTTATGTAACTGTAACCCCTCTGGATATCACCTTCATATAACAACTTATAAAAACAACAACACAAAGGCATTGGGCCATATGGGAGGCTGAGATTAAAAGTGTCACAGCTAGAGACTGTCCCAGGCAGAGAAGTGCCTGAGACCCCCTTCTCAATGGAAGAAGCTGGACACGGTAGAGCATGCCTGCCATGCCAGCTACTGCAACTACAGGAAGCCTAAAACAGGTCAGTCATGGCCCAAGTATGTGCCACGGCAGGAAACAAGGCCTGATCTCAAAAATAACCAGCACACAAAAGGGCTCAGTGATAGAGTGCCTGCCTAGCAAGTTCAAGGCCTTGAGTTTAAACCCCAGTACTGTCCAAAAGCAAAAACAGTTGTCAGCTGGGTGTGGTGGCTCATGCCTGTAATCCTAGCTACTCAAGAAGCTGAGATCTGGGGCTGGGAGTTTGGCCTAGTGGTTAAAGTGCTTGCCTAGCATGCATGCATGAATTCCCGGGTTCGATTCCTCGGTACCACATACATAGAAAAAACAGCCTGAAGTGGTGCTGAGGCTCAAGTGGTAGAGCTCTAACCTTGAGAAAGTCCAAGGACAGTGCTCAGGCCCTGAACTCAAGCCCAGGACTGGCAAAAAAAAAAAAAAAAAGCTGAGATCTGAGGAACATGGTTCAAAGTCAGCCTAGACACTGAAGTTTGTGAGACTCTTATCTGCAATTAACTACCAGAAAAGTGGAAGTGGAGCTGTGGCTCGAGGAGTAGGGTGGTAGCCTTGAGCTGAAGAGCTCAGGAACAACGCCCAGGCCTAGAGTTCATATGCCACAACTGACAAAAACAAAATCAAAAGTTGTCAGACTATAGTGAGATTCTAAAGGTGGAACACTTGTCTAGCACATACCTATTCTTGGGTTCAGTTCCAGGTACTTACTACAAAAACCAAACACACATACCAATTAACCTGAGAATAGCTGTAGGTCTCTTGAGCAATAATAAAAATGATAGAATAGTCTTTGGTATGTAAATGTGTATCCTTGTGCTTTCTGTAGGGTACTTGCCTTTTAAGGAGTCTTGGTATATGATAGAACCCATAGCCTATGTAGGGGAATTAGTATTTGGGGGTACATAATTCTCCATGCCATTAAGAGCATATGTATTTCAATGTGGATATGTGTCAGTGGGGATTTAAATGAGACTTTGGTTCAGTAGTTTTGGGGAGAGCCTCAACTTAGGAAAATCTCCCAGGAAGTGCAAAGGATTTGGGTGTATGAACCACACATTGAGAAGCAAGGTAAGGGGGAGGCAAAACATATATATATATATATATATATATATATATATACACACACACACACACGTATAGATGTGTAATATAGATATATGTATTATATATATATATATATATATATATTCCAGTCCTGGGGCTTGATCTCAGAGTCTGGGCACTATCACTGAGCTTTTGCCCTACCATTTGAGCCACAGCACATCACTTCCAGTTTTTTTCTGTTTATGTGGTACTGAGGAATGGAACCCAGGGCTTCATGCATTTTAGGTAAACACTCTACCACTAAGCCACAGCCCCATCCCAAGAATATTTTTTGAAAGGGAATGGTCACATAGTGAAACAGACAGCACGAGACATTCAGGGCCAGATCTGTAATAAGCTAATCCCTCAAGATCTATGCAGGGCCCCATGTAAACTAATCCCTTCTAAGGGCCAGCCTCCAATGACCTAAATACCTTCCATTGAGCCCCACCATTACTCAACATCACCATACACGGATTAGGCTTCTAGCATAGGAACCTTTGGGTGGGGGTGGGGAGACATTCAAAATAGAGCAATTATCTGTGTCTAGAGTATGGAATATACTAGTGGGCTTAAGTCAGATAAGGCCTTTCCTGTCTCCACATCTAAACTGCAATAGCTTGGGCTAGGAGAATATTTTCCCCAAGGATTCCCCTCCTCCTTCCCTTTGCCCCTTCTTTCCTATCTTCCATCAGACCTGGGTGCCAGCTAGGAAAACAACTCCCAGACTGGCCTCCCAGATACTGCCTTGTCTTTCTTTTTTGGTGCTGTACTGGGAGTTGAACTCAGGGCCTGGGCACTGTTTGTCCCTTAACTTTTTCATTCAAGTATGGTACTGTACTATTTGAGTTACAGCTTCATTGCTGGTTTTTTACTGGTCAAGGGGACATGAGTGTCACTAATTTTTCTGTCAGGGCTGAACTATGATCTTCAGGCCTCAGCCTCCTGAGTAGCTAGGATTACAGGTGTGAATTCTAGGCACCTGGTGCTGCACTGCCCTTCAAAGGCAATTTGTGATAGCACACTTCTCTTTTAGGTGCTTTTCATGGTTGAGAATATAGATCATAGCACAAGAATGCCTAAGTCTGAATCCTGTCTCTGACATTTGTTGGCTATGTAAGCCAGGACCAATTAATTACTCATTTCATCTGGGAAATGGAGTAGCAAAGACACCTCACAGATGAGTGACAATTAAATGTATAGATACATGTACAACACGAAACACTTCCAGGAGCACAGTACTCACGACTTTTCAAGCAAATGAAAATTTAACCTTGTAAAGAAAATACATTGGAGCTGGGCACGGTGGCTCACGCCTGTAATCCTAACTACTGAGGCTGAGATCTGAGGATCAAGGTTCAAAGCCAGCCCAGGCATGAAAAGTCTTGAGACTCTCATGTCCAATTAACCTCTAGAAAATGGGAAGTGAGGCTTGGCTCAAGGGTAGGGTGGTAGCCTTGGCTGAAGAGCAGAGCTCAGGGACAGCACCCAGGCCAAGTTCAAGCCCATGACCCACCCCCCCCCCCAAAAAAAAAAGCCAGCTATGCATGAATACACTTACGTATATGGAGAAATACCAAATGTGTCCAAATAGTAATATTGGGCAAGAATACGTGAACGCTTGTAATTCTGCATTTGAAATGACTTAATAAAAGTTTTTAACTATCCAGACAAAACTTTTGTTATATGTAAAGTTTTCATACAAATCTTTTATAATACAATTTAAAAAAAAAAAAAAACAAGAGAGCAAGCAAGCAAGAAACAAACTGACGCGGCGCCAGCAATCAGTTTGCTCCTTTCTCTTGCAGCGGCCAAGTTCCTATTACCGTGCAGCCTAGCAAAAAAATATGCAAAAGGCAGCTCAGCCCCCGCGCGCGGCATGCCGGGATCTGGAGAGCTCAGGCCGGACGCCCCGGATCGCAAGACTGCTCCCTGGTCTCGCGATGCCATCCTATCCTCCTGCTCCTCCTGCTCCCCCCTCCCCCCCCCCCCCGCACCCCCGCTCCTCCTTCTCCTCCTCCTTCTTCTAGGCCTTATGACCCCTCCCCTCCGGCCCCGCCTAACGTGTTTTTCAAATCCACCAATGGACGCGCAGCTTGGGCTCGAACCAGCCAATCGGAATGCAGAGTCACCGGGAAATTTAAATCGGGCCGGCCGGCGGCACGAGGCACACCGTCCCCGGGCTGAACCGCACTAGACGTTTCGAGGGCAGCCGATCCGCACCCGGCGAGCCCCGCACCGCCTCTCGAGGAAGCCTCAGCCCGATCTTCTGGTATGGACCCCGGCTCTTTCCCCGCCGCAGCGGTCACGCCTGGCGGTCACGGGGCTGCGCTGGGCCTGGCGATCGCGGAGGAGAGGCTCGGGCGGGGTGGGGTGGGGGGAGGCCCGGGGATTGTCTGCCTTCCCTGGGGGACCGGGCCTCGGGGAACCCGCTTCGTTGATGTGGAGACAGGCTCGGGGATTGAGGACGCTGAGAATGGTGCAGAATGCTCCCGCCGATCCCGACAGGGACAGCCGGACCCAGGCGGGCCCGACGGGCGGCGGCCGGCCTCCTCTCTCCGCCGGGCGCTGCGGATTCCGGGAAGCGGCGTGCCGGGGCGGGAGCTGGAGGAGGAGGCGTGTGGGGAAGGCGATCTCGGGCGCCTGGGCCTGGGGTTGGCCGTGCCAGCGTCGTGGGCGAGCCGCGGGGAATGGAGGCTAGTGAGTGACGACCTGGCTGACCCCTCCCTGCACTGGCCTGGAAGGATCAGGAAGTGAGAACGAGTGCGGGGTGCTGCAGATGCGACACTCCAGTGTTGACTGAGGACAAAGATTGTCATGCCAGGCTCCGTACTGTCAGCCATCAGATGCTTATGTAACGTTCCAGTGTGGAAAAGGCACTTGATTATTTTGGTCACTGAATGACAGTAAAGTTAGAGCTTCTCGGGAGCATCCGAATTTATTGCCCTTCGGACACAGGTTCCTTGTAAGTCATCAAGTCATTTGTATTTCCCTACTTTGGATTGGATTAACCGTCATAGATGCCAGAATGTAAATCTCACTGCCTTAATGTTGGGATTGCCAGATGTTATTAAAAAGTCACCGTTCTCAATAGAGGTCCACAGTGTGTGCCGTAGGAGCACAGGGTAGAGATACATGGGGAAAGACAAGTGTGCAATAGATCTTTTTTTTTTGCTTTTTAATTCGAATGTCAAGGCAGTAGTTGGGTAAAATCTTCTATTTTCGTATGATCCTTTTTTTCTTTTTAATGCCACAACTGAAAGGTGTGTATGGCTTAAACTAGCTTAGTGATGGACAGTTTTTCCAGGAAGTCAGTACTTGAGTAGAAAGGGACTAATTTATTCTTGGACTAAAACTATATTCACAATGCTGAGAACTCAAGGTACTTCACGGTGGTATAGGGGTGGGCTCACTCAGTATATGGCTGATAATTCTGTGCTTGCTTGATGCTCTCCTTATTGACAAAGCAACATGAAAAAAGATAAATTTTCTTTTTTTTTCTCCCAGCTTCTAGCTTTCTCCCTTTGTCTCAACCATGTCCACCAACGAGAATGCTAATTCACCAGCTGCCCGTCTGAACAGATTTAAGAACAAGGGAAAAGATAGCACTGTAAGTACCTGTGGTTGTTAGTGTTTTCGAATGTCTTCCAGTTGGAAGATGCTTGTGGAGAAGGGGTAAAACTTGGAGAGATTGAAAGAAAGCAAGTCACTTGGCTACAGTGTGGTGAGAGAGAACCTTGTGTGTGCAGGAAATGAGACGGCGCCGGATAGAAGTTAACGTGGAGTTGAGGAAAGCTAAGAAAGATGACCAGATGCTGAAAAGGAGAAATGTGAGCTCCTTTCCTGATGATGCCACTTCTCCACTGCAGGAGAACCGCAACAATCAGGTGCGTGGATCTTGTTTCAGAGAAATTTTTGACAAGCAAAGGTGTGAAGATCTGTTCCTAGTCAGTTCTGGTTGTTTTTCTGGGTTATTTACTCTCTGTGATCTACTAAAGCTGATTCCAAGGTCTTTTATTATTTGTTTTGGACAGTGCTAGGGATTGAACCTAGAGTGTCATACATACGCAAGCGTTCTAGCACTAAGTTGCATCCCTAGCCTCCAGTGTTTTCATTTGGCTGACCTTCCTTCAGGTGTTCTTCCTGCTTCTAGAGGGCCACCTGTTCTTCTGCTAACTGTATCTAGAAGTAATTGTTTTGTGCCAGTCCTGGGCTTGAGCTCTGTCCGTGGACTTTCTCAAGGCTAGAGCTCTACCACTTGAACCTCAGAACCACTTCCAGCTTTTTCTATGTGTGTGGTACTGAGGAATCAAACCCAGGTCTTAGTGCATGCTAGGCAAGCACTCTACTACTTCTTGGCCAAACTCCTGGCCCTTGTGACTTAACTTCTAACTGTTTTTTTTTTTCTCTCTCTCTCTTTTTATCTTCTCTGTGGTTAGCAGCTTTGTTCAAGTCTTTTTCCTCCTGAAATTTTTTTTTTTTTTTTTTTTTGCCAGTCCTGGGCTTGAGCTCAGGGCCTGAGCACTGTCCTTGGACTTTCTCAAGGCTAGAGCTCTACCACTTGAGCCTCAGCACCACTTGTATGTATGTGGTACCAAGGAATCGAACCCGGGTCTTCACGCATGCTAGGCAAGCACTTTAACCACTAGGCCAAACTCCTGGCCCCCTCCTGAAATATTTACAGTAGCTTTTAAACTTACCTTTCTCTTTATCCTGTTTCATATAGTACATTACTAAAAATTTATGGGAAGGACAGTTGTGGGGTGTCTTACAATGTTTCTATTAGCTAAAGACGGAAAGTAGGACACTTAGTCCCATAGATGACAATGGAATTGGATATATATATATATATATATATATATATATATATATATATCAAAAGAAGAAGCAAGAGAAAGTAAAAAGTCTCTTGGAGTTGACTACCCAGGCTGATTTTGAACTCAGATCTTAGCCCCTGAGTAGTTAGGATTACAGGCATGAGCCACCACCAGTGCCCGACCGCACTGACTATAATTCTAAAAATAGCGTCACAAAAGCCTGGCAATGACTTCTAATCCTAGCTACCAGGAGGGTGAGTAGCTGGGCCAAGCTGGGCAGAAAAGTCCTTGACACTTTTACCTCCAATTAATCACCAGAAAAAGTGGAGCTGTGGCTCAAAGTAGTAGAGCAATCCCAGAGTTAAAGCCTCATGAATGCCAAAATAAATGAATCAATCTTTTATAATGATACATTTTAGTATCTGTTTAATCTTCAAAGTAATTTGTGAACTACCACTTTTCTTCCAGGGTACTGTGCATTGGTCTGTAGATGATATTGTCAAAGGCATAAATAGCAACAATGTGGAAAGCCAGCTCCAAGCCACTCAGGCCGCTCGGTAAGTCTTGTGGGTCTTAGTGGGCAAGGCCTAAGAAGTGAGCCTTTGGGATGTTTTGTTAGGAAGGGGACCTAGGTACTCTGGGTCCAATACAGGTGAAACCAGGTGTCAGCCTATTTCACTGCGAATTTTTTCCTGGGTACAGCTTCATGATTTCTACAATTGCTTAAAATTCTGTCCCCGGTAGTAATTGGTGTTGACCTTTTGGTATACTTTATTTATTTATTTATTTTTAGTTACGTTTTTCTTTTGGTCACAGTAGCATTTTAAGTTACTAGGAGAAAAGAAAGAAATATTCTTATGTGAGATTAATATAGCCACTTAGAAAAACAAATATAATTAGACCTTTCCCTCTTAGTCTAGTGATGTTTGTAACAGAAAGGTTAGTAATACTTGTGGTTTGATAGTTGTACGCTGAAATAATGCACGTAACAAATGTTGAAAAGAAAGATGCTTTACCTCACTGGTAATCAAAGAAATTAAATAACATGCTAGATTCTCAGTAGTTCAAAAGAATGTGCAGGGTGCCAGTACCTGATGCCTATAATCTCAGGAGGCTGAGATCTGAGGATTGCGATTCAAAGCCAGTCCAGACAGTAAAGTCTGTGAGATTCATCTCTAATAAACTAGCACAAAGTCAAAGCAGGGATGTGGCTCCAGTAGTGCTAGCCTTGGGTAGAAAAGTCTTAGGAGTAGCGTTCAGGTCTTGAGTGTACCCCTCCCCCCCAAAAAAAAAGTCATGGCAGCAACATAGATATTTTTGTGGGAAGAGAAGAGTAATCTGTATTACAGGTAATTACAGGCAATTCTTTGGTTCAGGGTAACAAGGTTGTTGACAGTAAGATAGCTAGCACCATACCAGCCCTCAGCCCTCTGTGCCCAGACCAAATTCCTGAAAGGTTGTCTTAAAAAATTGGGCATAGAGGCCGGGAGTTTGGCCTAGTGGTTAAAGTGCTTGCCTAGCATGCATGAAGACCCGGGTTTGATCCCTCGGTACCACATACATATATAAAAGCCAGAAGTGGTGCTGAGGCTCAAGTAGTAGAGCTCTAGCCTTGAGAAAGTCCAAGGACAGTGCTCAGGCCCTGAGCTCAAGCCCAGGATTGGCAAAAAAAAAAAAAAAAAAATTGGGCATAGGGCCAGGAGCGTGGCTTAGTGGTAGAGTGCTTGCCTAGCATGTACAGAGTCCTGGGTTCAATTCCTTGGTACTGAAAGTGGTGCTATGGCTCAAGTGGTAGAGCGTTAGCCTTCAGAAAGCCCGGGGACAGTACTCAACCCCTGAGTTCATGCCCTAGGACTGGCAAAAGAAAAAAAAAAAAAGCAAACAATCTGGGCATAAGCCAGTTGCTGGTGGTTCACGTCTGTAATCTTAGCTATTCAGGAGATGAGATCTGAGGGTTGCAGTTCAAAACCAGCCAGGGAGGGGGAAAAAACAGCCAGGGCGTCCAAAAGTCCATGAGACTCTTTATTTTCAGTTAACCACCAGAAAGCTGGAAGTGCCACTGTGGTTCAAAGTGGTTAAATACTAGCCTTGAGCTTAAGAGCTCAGTCACAGAGCCCAGGCCCCAGAGTTGAAGTCCCATGACCCACAAAAGACAAACAAAAAAGCAACCGAGCATAATGGCCTTTGTTATCAGGGATGAGAGGACCTCAAGTTTGAGGCCAATATGAGCTATGAAATGATCCCCTGTCTTAAAATGATAAACACTTTTTTATTTGACTGGGATAATGGAAAGAGGGGTTACAGTTACATTTATTAGGTAGTAGGTGCATTACTTCTTGCACAGTGATACCCCTTTTCATGTTTTTGTCCCTTTTTTTCCCTTCCCCCAATATAACGATAAACTCTTGAATTCTATTTTAAATTGGTTTTCACACAAGCTTCTTACTCGTTTCTCTTTGTTTCTCCCTTAGGAAACTTCTTTCTAGAGAAAAACAGCCCCCCATAGATAACATCATCCGTGCTGGTCTGATCCCCAAATTTGTGTCCTTCTTGGACAGAACTGATTGTGGGCCCATTCAGTTTGAATCTGCTTGGGCTCTCACTAACATTGCTTCTGGGACCTCAGAACAGACCAAAGCTGTGGTGGATGGAGGCGCCATCCCAGCATTCATTGCGCTGCTGGCATCGCCCCATGCTCACATCAGTGAGCAGGCTGTGTGGGCCCTAGGAAACATTGCAGGTACTTACACTTAAAATTCTTTGAACTGAGATGGGCGCGGTGGCTCACGCCTGCCATCCTAACTACTCAGGAGGGTGAGATCTGAAGATCTCTGTTCAAAGCCACCCTGGGCACAAAAGAACCTGAGACTTTTATCTTCAGTTAACCACCAGAAAATCGCAGTGGCACTGTGGCTAAAGGGATAGGGCAGTAGCATTGAGCTGAAGAGCTTGGGTATAACACCCAGGCCCAGAGTTCAAGTCCCAAGATGGACTCCCCCAAAAAATTTCTTTGGCTGAGCTTGGAGAAGGGTCATGTGACAAACAAGAGTGACTTTTGTTTGAAGTTTGCAATAGGCCTTTATGATGGATGAGAAAGACAGAAGCTGGGTGCTAGTGGCTTATACCTGTAATCCCAGCTACTCAAGAAGCTGCAATCAAGCTAACCTGATCAGAAAAGTTTTCATCAGAAAGCTGGAAGTGGAGTTGTGGCTCAAGTGACAAAATGGCAGTCCTGAGTGAAAAAGCCAGTGGGAGGGCAGGAGGCAGAGTTCAGGGCCCAGTGCTGTCACATCACACACAAAAATTAAAGTAAACCCAGCACCACGGAGTCACCTGAATGAGAGAGGGAGTAGTTGTGATGAATCTGGGGTTCTTTTTTTTTCTTTTTAGGTGATGGTTCAGATTTCCGGGATTTGGTTATCAAATATGGTGCGGTCGACCCCCTGTTAGCTCTCCTTGCAGTTCCTGATATGTCGACTTTAACAGTAAGTTCCTAAGAGTCACCAGGTAGACTATGTTGAGCCTAATGTCTTCCACCCCTCATCACTTGCTTTGTGCTTCTCCCCTCAGTGTGGTTACTTACGGAATGTCACCTGGACACTTTCAAATCTTTGCCGCAATAAGAATCCTGCACCCCCACTAGATGCAGTTGAGCAGATTCTGCCTACTTTAGCCCGCCTCCTGCATTACACTGACCCGGAGGTGTTGGCGGACACCTGCTGGGCTATTTCTTACCTGACTGATGGCCCCAATGAGCGTATCGAAATGGTTGTGAAGACAGGAGTCGTGCCCCAACTCGTGAATCTTCTAGGAGCCACCGAATTGTCCATTGTGGTAGGTTGTTAACCTTTCACATGATCAGATAGTATTTGAAGTATGAGGCTGCGGTGTAATCGTATGTGCTCATGCCTGTAACCCTAGCTACTCACTCAGGAGGCTAAAAGCTGAGGATCATGGCTTGAAACTAGCCTGGGCAAGAAAGTCCATGAGATTGTAATCTCCAAAAAGAAAGCCAGAAATGGATTTGTGGCTCAATGGTAGAGCGCTAGCCTCGGGCACAAAATGCTCAGAGAACAGTGCCAAGGCCCTGAGTTCAATCCCCAGGACTAATACCCAAAGCTAAAGAAGTCATGGTAGATTTTCTGATTTGTCAAAAAAAAAATTAGGATAAGCTGGATGCCAGAAAAGTCCTCATGAGACTCACCACCAATTAATGACTTAAAAACTAGAAGTGCCATGTGCCCAGGCCTTGAGTTCAGGCCCAACAATCAATTTGGAAAAACCTTTTTGTAGGATAGAGAATTTGTTTGAGTACTGTTGGGATAAAAAGCAAAGGTAACCAATTTACCAGTTACCCAGGTAACAAGTTTATCATTGTTTGCCTTCTCAGACTCCTGCACTTAGAGCCATAGGGAATATTGTCACAGGAACTGATGAGCAGACCCAGATTGTGATCGATGCAGGAGCCCTTTCCGTCATGCCCAGCCTGCTAACCAACCCCAAGACCAACATTCAGAAAGAAGCTACGTGGACAATGTCAAACATCACAGCTGGCCGGCAGGACCAAATCCAGCAAGTGGTGAATCATGGACTGGTCCCGTTCCTTGTGGGTGTTCTCTCTAAGGTAATTATTGTGAATTCCATCCAGTGATTGGTAACTAGTTATGGACCAGCTGGCTCAGGAGCATCCTTTATTTGTGACCTCCTACTTAAAATCCTTTGCTAAGCCAGCACCAGTGGCTCATACTTCGAATCCTAGCAACTTAGGTAGCTGAAATCTGAGGATTGCAGTTCAAAGCCAAAAGTGTCTGAGAGACTCTTTATCTCCAATTAACTGTAAAAATATGGAGGTAGAGTTATTGGCTCAAGTGGTAGAGCATCAGCCTTGAGCAAAAGAAGTTCAAGGACAGTGCCCAGCACTCGAGTTCAAGCCTTAGGACCATCAGACACACATGAAAAAGTCTTTGCTAAGTAATAGGCACTTAAGGTTGGCTAGAGCCAAGTTGGTAATTTCTGTCATTTTTGTGAAATGGTACCTGTGGGATTTTACTATTAAGCCTTCTGAAATAGCTATTTGTGTTTTTTTCAGGCTGACTTTAAGACACAAAAGGAGGCGGTGTGGGCAGTGACTAACTACACCAGTGGTGGGTCTGTCGAACAGATTGTGTACCTTGTTCACTGTGGCATAATAGAACCATTGATGAGCCTCTTGAACTCAAAAGATACCAAAATTATCCTGGTAATTCTGGATGCCATTACAAATATCTTCCAAGTAAGTTTTAACATGGTGGTATTTGTTGGATTGTTTAAACTAACAGGGGTGGGAATGAAGGAGTTAATTAGCTTAACTCAGTCATAGGCAGTAGAGTCCTTCGCTTAATTCATTTGTCCTCAAGCCTGGATGGGCTCAAGTTCTCTTCCTGGCTCAGCATGTGGATAGCATATTCACCATAGCACAAGTCCAGACTTTTTCTTCTTTCTTTTCTGTGCTAGTACTGAGGCTTTGGCTTATGCCAGGCAGCAGGGGCTTCACTCCTCCTACTCAGGAGGCCGAGCGCTGTGGATCTCAGTTGGAAGCCAAACCCCAAGCAGGAAATTCTAGGAGACTCATCTCTAATGAAGCAGCAAAAGGCTGAATTTGGAGCTGTGTAGCTCAAGTGGTAGAATGCCAGCCTTGAGCAAAAAAAAAAAAGCTAAGGGACAATCTGTGCTCAGGTTCTGAGTTCTAGCTCCAGTGTTGGCACAGATGCAGAAAAGAAGTAGGTGCTAAGACTCTGTACATGTAAAAATGGAGGTGAAGCTTGTATTCCTGATGAATATTATTATTCAACGGGAGGGTTGTTTTTTTTTCTATTCAAATAGGACACCCAATGGAAGCTAATAAACTTTGCATCTTTTTTAGGCTGCTGAGAAACTAGGAGAAACTGAGAAACTTAGTATAATGATTGAAGAGTGTGGTGGCCTGGACAAAATTGAAGCACTTCAGAACCATGAGAACGAGAGTGTGTACAAAGCCTCGCTGAAGCTGATTGAGAAGTACTTCTCAGTGGAGGTGAGTCACATCATGGACGGTGTTAACTTGAACAGGTCAGAAAACACTGGTGGAGCCTTAAAGGCTTTCTCCCTCCCTTAGAGTACTAGATTGTGTGATGTAGGATTAAAGGTGGGGCACATTGGCAAAGACCTTAAGAAGAGATACAGGCTTTTAGACAGGTGATTGCTTAGAAATGTGCCATATACCTGAGGGTTTTTGTTTTTTTGTTTTTCCTGTGTCTAGGAAGAAGAAGATCAAAATGTTGTACCAGAAAGTACCTCTGAAAGCTATTCTTTCCAAGTTCAAGATGGTACTCCAGGGACCTTTAACTTCTAGATTTGTACAGCTTCGGCATAAAGATGTTCCTTGTGTACTGTTTGGTATATGTCTGTCTTACTGTTTTCTCTCTCTGAGAACTCTTTTTTTTTTTAAATGTGGTTATTGTAGCACTTTTTACAACAAAACTATACTTGAACAGTTCCAAACTGTACATACTGTAAGAAGCTTGTCCTCGGAATGGGTTTCTTATTTCTATGTGGAATTTCCTATCTTGCAGTGTCCTGTAAATAAAGATTAAGTTCCACCCCTCCCTTGGTTCATCCTCACCCGTGTGTTTGCTGTCCAGACAGGACTCGTCCTGCTGGGCTCTTTCTTCATCACTAGGGGTTATCAATGGATCAGAGGTGCTGACTTATTCCTACCCGATTCTCACAGTCCTGGCTAGCTATGGGCTGGCTACCTTTCCTGAGTAAGAATTGGTAGCTCTTGTAATCCTAACTACTCACGAGGCTGAGATCTGATGGTTGCAGTTCCAAGCCAGCCTGGGCAGGAAAGTCCAAGAGACTTATCTCCAATGAACTACTGAGAAAAATGTAAGTGGCACTGTGGCTCAAATGCTGGAGTGCTAGCCTTGCGTAAAATACTTCAGGGACAGTGCCCAGGCCCCCAAGTTCAAGCTCCATGACCAACCGAAAGAAAGAATTGCAGCTAGCCAGGCCTGACGCTGGTGGCTCATGCCTGTAATTCTAGCTACACACGAGGCTTCAGATCTGAAAATCACAATTAAAAGCCTACCCAGGGAGGAACTTCAATGAGATGTATCTTCAAGTAACCACCAGAAAGCCAAAAGTGGCAATAGGGTTCATACTGCCACAGGCAAAAAAAAACCCCAAATCCCCTAAGGATCCCCAGGGATCCAGTAGTGGAGACCCACCCCACCCAGTGACTTTCTGGCTACAACTGTGAGTATATTCTTCCAGGTACTTTTCTATAGTGCTCCTTGCAGACAGCGGGGCCTCTACCACTTGAGCCACATCTCTATTTCTGTTTATTAGATGCCAGGCTGGTTTGGAACCATGATTCTCAGCTCTCAGCTAGGATGACTATTATCACGAGCCACCTGTGCCCAGCAGAACACAAATATTGGAACACTTATCTTGTAGAAGGTTGTGTGGTGGTGCCCTGGCTAATATTGGAGGTGGGACACACCCGCTCTGCACCCACACCCCTCCCTTCCCACCTTGCTTTGGGTCCTGCTTGCCACAGTTTTGAACCTAAGAAGAGATAAGACTGTAGAAGGACACTGGGTGTTTGCTTTAAGGTGGGAGAAACTTTATGGTGTCTGAAGGGCTAGGATAGCAGACATGTTGATAAGAAGGCATGACTCAATAATGAGGTAATGAACAGGAGATAGCCAATATCCAAAAATACATTTCTTCATACTTTAGATAAAATTCTTAGCATGCTATTTTATTCAGTCTTAGTTTTCTATCGTTGAGAATGACTATAATAACGTGACAAACGCTATATGGTCATCAACTTGTACCAAGTACGTCTGATTTGCTATTCCTCTATTGCTGCACCAAAACTTTTCTTTCCCAGCAGTTCCACATCTCAATGAATTATATATATATATATATATATATATGTATATATATATATATATATATTATTTTTTTCTTTTCAGTGCCTGTTCTGAGGCTTGAGCTCAAAGCTTAGGCACATGTTATGAGCTTTTTCTTACTTTTTGTCAGTTCTGAAGCTTGAACTCAGGGTCTTCAATTAACTACCTAAAAAACTGAAATGGAGCTGTGGCAAAAAAGTAATAGAGCATTATCTTTGAGTGGAAAAGTCCAGTGAGTGCCCATGTTATAGAGCTTAAGTACAAGCTGTGTAACATGGGCACTGAGTAAAAGCTCTATAACAAAACAAAGCTTTGGGTGCTTAGGGACAGCTCCAGACCCTGAAGAACAGTTAAATAACTAAGGGAAAAAAGGGGCTGGAGGTGTGTCTCTGCCTAGGAAGCATAAATCCTTAGGTTTAAAACCCAGAACCTGGGCCAGGAGTTTGGCCTAGTGGTAGAATGCTTGCCTAGCATGCACGAAGACCTGGGCCAGCACTCTACCACTAGGCTACACTCCTGCCCCTGTAGCTCCATTTTTTTAAGCACCCTGTTCTTTACTATCTCACTGAGAACAGTGGGTTTTGTTTGCATAGGCAGTTGGGAACAGAGATGTAGGACTAAAGTTCAGAAGCCATTCGGGGAAGTTAGCTGGCAACTAAACCTCCCCCACCCTTGCTGAAGCATGCCAAAATCCAGTTGATTGATTTTGCAAAGCCCTGGAAACATGTCATTAGTAGTTCTTGCTTTTGAAATTGGGCTGTTGACCTAATTTGTACTGAGTACAATGTGGCTAAATCATGTAGCAGCCCCTCAAAACGCCTCAACCCCTAAGAGAAAGTATTAGAAAGTGATAGCAACAATATCGATTGAAATTTCATAATCTCAGCTCATAAAGGTGATTAAAAAAAGCCATGCTATCAAGGAGGGGGTTTGAGGGTGGAAATGTAATAGCATTTTGAGCCTTTGTATGTTTAACGGCATGTTGTTGGCATAGATTGAAAGCATAATTCAGTGTCTCTAAACGCCCAGTTCCTCTTAAATATCTGGGACAGTTTCATAACAGTTGTAGGAGTTGTAGGCGACAAACCCTCTGAAATCCATCAGGTCATGTGCTCCTCTCGCACCTTCACAGCTGTAACTGCTCTTTCCTATCCAAGTGTTTTAGGAGCCAGATCTGCCCGAGTTCAAGTTCTGCCTCTTTCATAGGTCAGCGAATGACCTTGGAGCAGTTCAAGCTTACAAAATATATGGTGTGTGTGTGTGTGTGTGTGTGTGTGTGTGTGTGTGTGTATGTACAAGTGCCTGTGCTGAGGCTTGAACTCAGGGCCTGGATGCTGTCACTTAGCTTTTTCACTCAAAGCTAGTGTTCTACCACTTGCTTTTGACTCCTTGCTGGTTAATTGGAAATAAGAGAATTATGGGCTGTTCTGTCTGGGTTAGTTTTGAACCTTGATCCTCAGATTGCAGCCTTCTGAGAAGCTAGGATTATAGGCATGAACCACCAATGCCTGGCTTTTTGGATGCAGCAGTCTGACTACATGTTACCAAGAACATACAAATAGTATAATTAGATGCTAAAGATGCCACAGTTACCTACGATCTCCCCACTCTTCAGTGGCTCCCAAACTACACAGCATGACTTCCTTCTGATGAGCTCTCGCCCCTCCTCCCCCAGTCCTGGGGCTTGAACTCAGGGCCTGGGCACTGTCCTTGGGTTTTCTCAAGGCTGGCACTCTACCACTTGAGCCGCAGCACCACTTCTGGATTTTTCTGTTTATGTATTACTAAGGAATCGAACCCAGGATTTCATGCATGCTAGGCAAGCATTCTACCACTAAGCCACAGTCCCAGACCCTGGTGAGCTCTTCGAGGCTGCCAGGTTGAGTTGTTCTTTCAGGTTCTGAACAGGGATCTCCACAGGGGTTGGGAAAGACTTCTTAACCTAAGTAGAGCTCCAAAATACGGCTGATTGGGCTTCCAGGAAGTCCTAGCACCAGTCGCTATTGCCTAGGCCTTCTCCATGAGCCTCAGCAAAGACCCAGAGAAACAAGTCCTCCTGAGTATAGGCCAAAACAACCCTTTTTCTGTTGATGATTTAACTGTCTCAGGTATTTTGTTATAGTGCTGGAATGCTGACCAACACAATCATTGGTTCCAAAAGCATGATGACATAACACTGGTTTTCTGTAGTGCCTTTGTCCTGGGAAGAGAAGATGAGGGATATGGATTTGTAATTTTCTATTGGTTTCAGGTTCTGCTTCTCTGAAGGCCCCAGAGGCTGGGTAGAACAATGTTGTCTGATTCCTCATCTTCCTATGGACAGCCAGGTATTAGAGGGGAAATTTACATTCCCCAAGTGCTTGTTCAAATGCTTCAGGAAGAATGGTACCTTAGTGTGGTTAAAAGGTACAGAGCGGCCCCAACCTTCACCAGCACATTTGTCATGCTCTTTCGTCACTGGCTGTTCTCTCCACCCTATTCTTCAAGCCGGAAATTGCAACTACCATTTTTCCCCGATAATTTTACTTCCTAACCTTGTTGCTCTTCTTACTGGGGGAAAGGAGGGGAACAGAGAAGTTGCTAACTATGGTCACAGGCTAGCTGGCTCCCAGCACAGGCCCCTGGCATCTAGACGACTGTCACTCCTGTGACTCACTAACACCTCAACAATGATTTGCTTGGGAGCTGCAGACCTGGCTTGCTGGAACTCCCACACTGCGAGATTTAAATGATCTAGGGAAAAAACAAAACAAACAAACAAAAAACTTCATTCTTTCTTCATCTTTGATTCTGTCGTATCTGTTTCTATCTCTGCTTTGGTCTCTATACACACGTGCGAGTGCATGTGCACACGCACACACACACACAATGTATTTAAGAATAGAAAGTATGTATTTAGGAATAGACAATTTCTTGTCAGATATTAATGGCTGATACCTATAATCTCAGCTTCTCAGGAAACTGAGATCTGAGGATTTCACTTTGAAGCCATTCCAGGTAGAAAAAAATCCAAAGGACTCTTATCTCCAAGTTACCAGCCAAATGTTGGAAATGGATGAGTGGCTCCAACAGTATACCCCAATCCTGCGAGAAAAATACTAAGCAAGAGCAGAAGGGCCTGAGTTCAAGCTCCAATACTGGTACACACACACACACACACACACACACACACACACACACAGAGTATTCCTCATGTAGTTAAGAATTCTCAGCTAGGTGCTGGTGACTCATGCCTGGAATCCTAGCTATTGAGGGGGCTGAGATCTGAGGATTGGGGTTCAAATCCAGCCAAAGCAGAAAAGTCTGTAGACTCCTCATCTCCAATAAACTACTCAGAAAAAGGCAGAAGTGGTGTTGTGGTTCAAGTGGTAAAGCGCTAGCCTTGAGTGCAAAGAAGCTCAGGGGCAGCAACCTAGGCCTTGAGTTCAAACCCCAGGACTGGTTAAAAAAAGAATTATCTTCTAGGGTGTGTCTTAAAGACATTGGGTTTGACAACCAAATGATGTGTGATTCTCTCTTTCCACAGTGAGTGTCTGATCTTTCCAGGTAGAAATGAGCAGCAGAACACAAATCTTTTTTTTTTTTTCTGGCAAAGAAATTCTTTGGTGTCCATGTCCTGGCCGTGAAGTGAGAGAATGTGAGCAGGTTTCTAATGTGCTCCGGCTGTTCAGGAAATACTTTACATAATTTCCTGCTCTTGAGAATAGGAGGAGGGCCAGCAAGTTGGAAAGCATTGCTCTCTTCTTTCTGTATGGTCTCCACTGCCGTTCACAAGCACCCCAGCTATTCACATGCATGCCCTCCTCAAGCTCTTTTCTGGCACTACCAGCCTTTTAATTTGGGAATGTTCTTTTTTAAAGAGTGTGGCGAGAATCCTAGGAACTTGGCCTTCCCATCACATCTTGGCCTGAGGTTCTTAAGAAATCTTACAAATCGGAGCTAATTAAGCCTGGAAAGCCTCCTGAGAGTCCTCCCGGGGGCCATTATTGAAATGCAGCCAGCTCTGAGGTGGACCGGACGGCTTCCATTTTGCCATGCACAGAAACAATTTACACAGTGAAGAGGAAGAGAAGCTGCCTGCCTAATGCAATTGAATCTGCAAGGAAGAAACTAGTTAGGCAGCATATAATTAATTGCCTTTTGGGTTTTGTTTTGGTCCATAGTGGGACTCAAATCCTGGCATTTTTAACTGGGTCACTTATGACTTCAACAAGGTAACCACCACTATCTATCTATCTATCTATCTATCTATCTATCTATCTATCTATCTATCTATCTATCATGTGTGTGTGGAGGGGTTATGGGGCTTGAACTTTGGGCCTGGGTGCTGTCCCTGAGCTCTTCAGATCAAGGTTACCACTCTACCCCTTGAGCCACAGCCCTACTTCCTGTTTTCTAGTGATTAATTGGAACTAGAATCTCACTGTCTTTAGTGCCTAGGCTGGCTTTGAACCTCGATCCTCAGATCCCCCTGATATAGCTAGAATTATAGGCATGAGCTACCACTCCAGGCTCACCAATTTTTATTTATTTTTTTGCCAGTCCTGGCCCCCAAATATTTTTTAGTTTATATTTAAACAACCAAAGATTTTACTTTTTTTTTTTTTCCCCAAGACTGAGACTGAAACTTAGTACCTGACATTTTTGCTCATTGGCTGATGCTTTACCAACTGAGCCATACCTCCAGCTCCTTTTCTCTAAAGAGAGAACAGCCCCAGTATTCTTAGATCAGATCTATGACCAACAACAACAACAAAAAAAAAAAAAAAGGAAGGAAGGAAAGAAGGAAGGACTCTTAGAGCTGGGTGCAGTAGTTTATGTGTGGCTCAGGTAGTAGAGTGCCAGCTTTGAGTAAAAACGTTAAAGGAACAGTACCCCAGGCCTGGAGTTCAAACTCCAATACTCTCACACACAAAATAAACAAAAACAAGGGCCAGGAGTGTGGCCTAGTGGTAGAGTGCTTGCCTAACATGCATGAAACCCCAGGTTTGATTCGTTGGTACACAGAAAAAGCCTGAAGTGGTGCTGTGGCTCAAGTGGTAGAGCTCTAGACTTGAGAATGCCCAAGGACAGTGCTCAGGCCCTGAGCTCAAGCCCAGGACTGGCAAAAGACAAAACAAAACAAAATAACAACAACAATAACAACAACAACACACACACACACACTCAAACAGGAACTCTCGGGTCTAAGATGTCAGAAATGTAGAGGCTGGAGCTGAGCGCTGGTGGCTCATGCATGTAATCTTAGCTACTCAAGAGGTTGAGACCTGAAGATGGCAGTTCAAAGCCAGCCTGGAAATAAAAGTCCCTCATAGGCTTATCTCCATAGCCACTAGGTAACTAGAAATGGCACTGTGGCTCAAAGTGGTAGAGCACTAGTCTTGAGCTCAAGAGCTCAGGGACAGCGCCCATGCCCAGAGTTCAAGCCCCACGACAACCACCACGCTCAACAATGACAACAAAAAGAAATGTAGAGGCTGGGAATCCTTTCAATCTTTGAAGGACTTCTGTGTTGACTCCTGTGACCTTTCTCAGTCCCAGGGTTTTTGTTGGTGATCTTGAAATTCATTGGGATGAGGATAGAAGTTTCTGCTCGCAAGTGCTGGGCCTGGGAGTTTCTGAGCTCTGCCTGGGCTCCTCTCTTCTGCAGACAAGACACCCTGGGACTGTGTCTTTCTTGGGAGCCTCTGCTGGAGAGGGTCTCTTATTGCACTCAGGTCCTGTGCGTGGCCTTTCTGAAAAGGCAGCCCTTGTCCCCCTGTCAGGCCTCAGAGCTCACAAGTCCTGGTTCCTTGCAGTGCACTCCTGTTCTTACAGACCATTCCCATGGCAGCTCATTTCCTGCCTCCTGGGGTGGGGAAGCCCTGCCAGGCGGGCCGCCAAGCTGCTACCAGAGGAGCCACAGGGAATGCAGCCCACAGGAACACGACGAGCAAGCACCCTTGCATTCTATATTTTGTGGTGTGCGTGTGTGTTAGTCCTAGGGCTTGAACGCAGGGCCTGCTTGCCATCCTGAGCTTCCTTTGCCCAAGACTAGCACTCTACCACTTGAACCACAACTCTATCTCTCCTCTCCCCTCTCTCCCTCCCTTTCTTTCTTTCTTTTTTCTTTCTTTCTTTCCTTCCTTCCTTCCTTCCTTCCTTCCTTCCTTCCTTCCTTCCTTCCTTCCTTTCTTCCTTTCTTTCTTTCTCTCTTTCTCTTTTCTTTTTTCTTTCTTTTGCTCTCTCTTTTTCTTTCCTTCCTTCCTTCCTTCTTTCTTTCTTTCTTTCTCTCTTCTTTTTTCTTTCTTTCTCTCTCTCTCGCTTTCTTTTTCTTTCCTTCCTTCCTTCCGTCCTCCTTTCTCTCTCTCCTCTTCCTTCTTTCTTCCTTCCTTTCTTCCTTCCTTTCTTTCTTTCTTTCTTTCTTTCTTTCTTTCTTTCTTTCTTTCTTTCTTTCTTTCTTTCTTTCTTTCTTTCTTTCTTCTTTCTCTCTTTCTTTCTTGTCCTGAGGCTTGAGCTCAGGGCCTGAGCACTATCCTTTGGCTTTCTCAAGGCTAGAGCTCTACCACTTGAACCACAGCATCAGACTTACAACTTGTTTTTAATGTATGTGGTACTGGGGAATGGAATCCAGGTCTTTGTACATGCTAGGCAAGCACTTTACCATTAAGCTGCATTCCCAGGCCTATATACTCTACTTGTTTCTTAGATTCTGGGTTGTTTGTTTTTTGCTAGCTGTGGGGCTTGAACTCAGGGCCTGAGCACTGTCCCTTGGACTTTTCTCAAGGTAGAGCTCTACCATTTGAGCCACAGCACCACTTTCAGCTTTTTTCTATGTATGTGGTGCTGAGAAATCAAACCTGGGTCTTTGTGCATGTTAGGCAAGCACTCTACCATTAAGCCAAACTCTCGGCCCCTCATTTTTGGTTTTCTAATGGTTAATTGGGGCTAAGAGTTTCATAGAGTTTCATGTTTGGGCTGGCTTTGAACCTTGATCCTCATTCATAGCCTTCTGAGTAGCTAGGATTACAGCCAGCTGTGTCATTTGAAGAAGGTAAAACCTTTAAGAGACGTGGCCTCCTGGCAGGAGGTAAGGTCATTGGGGTGTGTTTTTCTTTTCATCTTGGCCTGGAAGGTGAAAAAGATTTACTCTGCCAAGTTTTCCCTCCCTGTTGTGTCACTACAGGCTCTTGAACAATGGGAGCAACAGACCTTAGGTTGCATCTGTGGACCTAAATAAACCTTTCTTCCCTTCAGGTGCATCTCTAATAGGTGTTTGTTGCTGTAATGGTGAACTCTCCAACCCACCTGGGGTGGCCCTTGAGGGTTTCTTTGATTCTGAGCTAAGAAGTTTGTGAAGCCACAGGGATCCCTTCGCGTGGTGGCCATACTGGTTACTTCAGCAGCAATTATTCTCGTAATAGCTTCGAGGTGAGCTTCAGGATGGTGGTGGCATCATCGCCCACCTAAAGAGGTGGTTCCCTCTCTCCACAGCACACCCACCCAGGCACAGCAGTGCTGCTGCATTCCTGGCAAAGGCAGATCTAACACTGAGGTTTTTCGCTTATGGCTTGTCACTCTACCACTGGAGCCACATCTCCATCCCTGGCTCTGTGTGTGTGTGTGTGTGTGTGTGTGTGTGTGTGTGTGTGTGTGATTGGAATTAGTGTGTGTGTGATTGGAATTATATACCTCATGGACTTTCCTGTCTGGACTGACTTCAAATTGTGATCCTTAGATCTCAGCCTCCTGAGTAGCTAAGATTGCAGGTGTGAGTCACTGATCTTTCTAAAATGTCTACATTCATCAGAATGAATGCCCACAAAGTAGGCCCTAAAAGACAGATTCTGCCCGCCTTCCCCCAGGTGTCCCTCCCAGGGCCTCCAACAAACTACTGAGTAACAGAGAAGGAACTCACTTGGTTTTTGCATAGGGAGGTAAGAAAAAAAATATTTTCCCTATAATAATGGTCAAGAGGTGGCAGAGGGGGCGTTGTTGGTAAAACAAAGCAAAATGAATAATGTAGTTTTTCTTTGTGGTGGGCCAAAGTATTTCATGGATGTTGCAATTGTGAATACAGGCCTTGTTCAAAGTCAGGCAGGAGTGTGGTGGTGGTGGCGGCAGCGGGTGTGTGTGTGTGTGTGTGTGTGTGTGTGTGTGTGTGTGTGTGTGTGTGTGTGTGTGTGTGTGTGTGTGTGTGTGTGTGTGTGTGTGTGTGTGTGTGTGCGTGTGTGTGCGTTTTCCATGTGGGGAGAGGTTGTAGAGGGAAGGTGCCCTGGCAGCTGCAGAAATGGCCACAGGGAGTCAGTAGAGCCCAGGGGTTAATGGCCTGAGCTCCTAAGGCCCACAGATTGTGGAGTTGCAAACCTGGCTCTGACATCTAACAGCTGTGTAACCTCCAGTGAGTTGCTTAACTGAGTTGTGTCTCACTGCCTAACAGCAAAATTGGGACAAATCTAGTTTCTAATAACAGGTAAGTTTTCCACTGGCGTTGTTTTGAAAAGCAAGAGTTTAAGAGCTGGGGGCCAGTGGCTCACCCCTGTAATCCTAGCTACTCAGAAGGCTGAGATCTGAGGATCTGAATTCAAGCCAGCCTGGGCAAAAAAATCCCTGAGACTTACCTCTAATTAACCATTGGAAAACCAGGAATAATGCTGTGGCTCAAAGTGGTAGAATGAGCAAAAAGAAACTCAGACACAGTGTCTAGGCCCTGAGTTCAAGCCCCACATCTGACAAAAAAAATTAGTTTAAGGAGACAACCATATCAAAGAGGGAGGTGGTGGGGGGTTGAGGTTTCTGTTTTTGTTTTGGCAGTATTGGAGATTAAACTCACTTGACTGGCAGGTGATTTACCAGTTGAGCCTTGCTTTTGAGCCTTGTTGTTGTTATTATTTTTATTAGTCTACCGTGGGGCTTGAACTTTGAGCCATCAGCACCGCATTCTTATTTATTTTTGAGACAGAGTCTCACTAAGTAGCTTAGGCTTCTGCCTCCAGCCCCCAGTGCTGGAATTACATGTGTGTACCACCACACTGCCTTTAAAAGAAATTTTGGGGGGGGGTCTGGGAATTTGGCCTAGTGGTAGAGCCTAGCATGCATATAGACGCGGGTTTGATTCCTCAGTACCACATACATAGAAAAGAAGCCAGAAGTAGTACTGTGGCTCAAGTGGTAAATTTCTAGCCTTGAGAAAACCCAACGACAGTGCTCAGATCCTGAACTGGCAAAAAAAAAAAAAAAAAAAAAGCCAGGAGTGGCGGCTCATGCCTGTAGTTCTAGCTACTCAGGAGGCTGAGATCTGAAGATAGAGGTTCAAAGCCAACCTGGACACTAAAGAATGTGAGGCTCTTATCTCCAATTAACCACTGAAAAATGGAAAGTGGGGCTGTGACTCAGGGGAAGAGCACTAGTCTTGAGCCAAAGAGCTCAGGCACAATGCCCAGGCCCAGAGTTCAAGCCCCATGACCCACAAAAAAAATATAACAACTTTAGCTTTTCCTTATAATTTCACAGACACGGAAAGGACTGCTTATTTCAATTTTCCTTTCCTCCCTTGCTTCCTTGCTTCACCCCCCCCCCCCCCATCTATCTTTCTTTCTCCCTCTCATATAGGTACTAGAGTTTGAACTCAGGGCCTTCCACACTTGCTTAGCTTTTCTGCTGTAGGCTTGTGCTCTGCCACTTGAGCCAGCCTCCAGTTCTGGCTTTTGGCTCCTAATTTTGTTTTTCTGCCTGAGCCTGGTTTCAAATCTCAGTCCTCAGGTTTCAGCTTCCTGAATAGTTAGGATGACAGGCATAACCACCAGTGCCGGGCATCAGCTCTTCAGGGAACGAGATGGAAGGAAACCCATTCAGTTTTGTGTGTTGATCACAGGTGGTGTTAGCTGTTGTTACCTGAGGGCCTGGAGGTGATCAGCGGGTGGATACAAGTGTTGGAAGAGGAGGGATTAAGTGTGGTGGAATCCTGGCCAGTGGGATTGGCTTTAATCCTCTGAAGTTCATAGGCGGCTCTGAGGTAGGACTGGCTGGCTCCTTGGTTAAGTTTACCAAGAGAGTGAGAGAAATCTAAGAGGTGGGCTCTGTCCTTAGTAGTCCAAACTGAACTGAATCCTGAAGATTTTGGGGTGTGTGTGTGTGATGGTATTGGGGCTCTAACTCAGCCCTGAGCACGTTTGTGGTGAAGGATAGCACTCTACCACTTTGAGCCATAGGACCACTTCTGGTGATTTTCTGGTGGCTAATTGGAGATAGGAGTCTCACAGGATTTCCTGCCCAGGGTGGCTTTGAAACAGGATCCTCAGATCTCAGCCTCCTGAGTAGCTGGGATGACAAGCACAGGGCACTGACACCCAGCTGTTGGGCTCAATTTTGTCCTTCGGATTTTCTTTCTTCTAAATAACCTATGGGAATGAATGATGGATGTGATTTCTACCCCTTGCACACAGTCACCCTAATAGACCCCCCTCCCCTGAAGAAGCAGCCACTGTTTCCATTTTGTCTCAGGGAACACAGGCTCAGAGTTCTCAAGACCAATCAGTCCATTCCTGCATGGACAAGGGAGGTGCCACACAGGCCTCCAGGGAGACTTGTTTTACCCTGGGTGTGGGTGGATAGCCTCTGCTTCTGGTGGGGCCTGAAAGGAACCAACCATAAGTCAAGTCAAAGACTCAGAATCTCTGGCTGCTTTATCGGTGAGGCAGAGCTAGGCCCAGATCTGTGGCTCGAAGCAGAGCCGACAATCTCGCTCCAAATGTGTCCCCTCTGTGAGCCCTTGGGCGCCGTCCAGGCGTGGTGGTGCTGGGCCCAGTGGCTGAGCCACATACCTTAGCCAAGTCAGCTGGGCTCTTTCCAGTAGAGAATGCCTTGGATGGGAACCAGAGGTGGGGGCACCTCGCTCTGCAGGGGGTCCTGCCTGGCCCTCAGCATCAGGCCAGGGGGTTGCTGGGAAGCAGCCCCTGGTGGATCAAAACCCCCTTCTTGTCTTTCCCCTCCCTCGCTGAAAAATGTGGAGCAGGAAGTGACAGTGCTCAGATCTCAAAAGTCCCTATGTCCTGGCTGCTCTCTCTAGGAATTTTCTGGGCCTCTTGCTTGCTGCTGTTTTATGTTCTTGTTACTCAGGGCATTTGAAGGAAATGAAGGAAATGTGGAGAAGGAGGATATGGATAAACACCTCTCGTATCTTCACTCCCTCACCCCGCTTTGTTTCTGGGTGACTGAGTTATTTATGTCTGCCTAGACTCACAATTCCATGGGCTACAATCCATCATGCTCCTGTTTATTTTAATGATGAAATGATTCCTGATTTGGCTAGGGGGAGTCCGTTCAAGTTGGTGGCTGTGCCTTTGTGCCAGGACCCATCATTCTTTGTGTTTCTAGTACAAACTGTTCCAAGTTCATCTGCCCTTGTCCTGTCCCACCCTTGGAATCAGCTGCTTCTCCAAGAACCCTGGTTTTTCTGGTGAAAATGGTATTTAGAAGGCAAGCTGTGGAGGGCTGGGAAGGTAGCTTAGTGGTAGAGTGCTTGTCTAGCATGCATGAAGCCCTAGGTCAATTCCTCAGTACCACATAAACAGGCAGAGAAACCTGGAAGTGGTGTTATGGCTCAAGTGGTAAACTATAGCCTTGAGCAAAAGAAGTTCAGGGACAGTGCCCAGGCCCTGAGTTCAAGCCCCAGGACTGCTAAAAAAAAAAAAAAAGGTAAATCATTGCTACTGTTCACCATGCTTTCAGTGGATGGCAGTGTTCACATGTGTGTGTGTGAACACACGGCACACACATAAGTATTCCCACTATACTTATTATTATTATTATTAGGTTTGTTGTGGGGCTTGAACTCTGGCCCTGGATGTTGTCCCTGAGCTTGAGCTCTTCAGCTCAAGGCTACTTCTCTAACACTTGAGCCACAGAACCACTTCTGGTTTTCTGGTGGTTAACTGGAGATAAGTGTTTCATGGACTTTCCTGCCCTGGCTGGCTTTGAACCTCTATCCTCAGATCTCAGCCTCCTGAGTAGCTAGGATTATAATCGTGAGTAATCAGTGCCTGGTTTTCTTTTTCCCTTTTCCCTTGCCCCTCCCTTCCCCTCCTCTTTCCTCCCCTTCCTTACTTTTTTTGTGCTTGTATTGAGGCTATGCAATTAGGTTTAGCTTTTTTTTCCCCCTTTGCCAGTCCTGTGGCTTGAACTGAGGGCCTGAGCACTGTCCTTGGACTTTCTCAAGGCTGGAGCTCTTCCACTTGAGCCACAGCACCACTTCTGGCTTTTTCTATGTATGTGGTACTGAGGAATCAAACCCTGGTCTTTGTGTATGCTAGGCAAGCACTCTACCACTAGGCCAAACTCCCAGCCCTGGGCTTAGCTTTTTCACTCAAGACTGGTGCTCTATCACTTGATTCATACCTTCACTTTTAGTTTTTTGCTGGTTAGTTGGAGATAAAGAGTCTCACAGACTTTTCTTGCCCGGCTGGCTTTGAATTAAGATCCTCAAATCTTAGCCCAGGCTGTGCTAATTTCTTTAGTTGAAGTCACGCACCCCTGGCCTTTTCCTGGGAGTCCTCCTGCCAGCCTGGTCTTAAATTCCCTCTGTATGGTAGACTTGGCAAAGCAGACTTCTCTGTCAACAGACCTAGCCTATAAGTCCTCTGTCCATTATAAGGACTGGTTTAGTCTTTGAGTGGCTAGTAGCAGGATGAAAGATATCTGATTAGGCAAAAAGGATGAATTTTTAATGAAGGATCTGGTTGTTCAGGAATCCTATAAACCAAGCCTCCAGCAGCCAAGGCTATCTGTGTCCAGAACCCTTCCTCTGTGGTCCTGCGTGCTGCTCTTTGGACCTCTGAGTGGGAGCCAGCCAGTAGGGCATCTCAATGAGATTTGCTCCTAAAGTTGGATCACTTGGCTCTGGCTAGCCTGTCACAATCCCTTCATTTCACACTTACTGGCAAAAGGATTGTCAAAACTCAGGATAATCCGAAGTTGCAAAGCATCATGCTTGTCCTCCGGCAGTACTCAGCGGGCATATGTGTTTCATTTGGCCCTCACTTAATTAAAAAAATACAAAAGTAAAATTAGTTCACAACATGAAAAAAATCAGGAGCTCCTCATAAAAGTCTAGATTTTGGCTTCTCTTGAGAAATCCAGATGTGGCAATAGGGGGCCCACGTTCCCACATGGCAGTGCATGGCCAGAGTACAATGGCAGCTGCCCCCTGGCTGGGACCTGTGCTTACTTCACTAGTGTCACAGCCGAGTCCCCTCACTCGCTGGAGTGCTCTGATGCCCTCCAGTCTGACACTGGCCTTGTGGTAGATTCTTTTTTTATTTTTTTGTCGGTCATGGGACTTGAACTCTGGGCCTGGGTGTTGTCCCTGAGCTCTTTAGCTCAAGGCTACCTCCCTTACCCCTTGGGCCACAGTGCCACTTCCATTGTGGCAGATTCTTGTAGTTTACAGAAGAATGTTTCTTGAGCCCCTTCCCTGGCTGACTCTGTACTAGGCTCCCAGATAAGCCCTAGAGATGGGATTCTAGAAGGTGTTAAGTTCCTGATGGGGGGCCTTGTTCCGTGGGAGTTTGGTTGAGGATGCTGTTTTAGTCTTTAGGAAGTGATCCAGATTCAAAGGAGAGGGAGAGGGACCTTTGATCTTGGCTCTTCTCTTCCCCTACTCCCTTCTTCCCTCCCCTTACTACCTTCCTTTTTATTTATTTATTTAGTTGTTGCTGTTTGTCATGGCGCTTGAACTATTGAACTTTTGTGCTCAAGGCTAATGTTCTACCACTTTTTTCTTTTTCTTTTTGGCTGGTTGTGGGGTTTGAACTCTGGGCCTGGGTGCTATTTCTGAGCTCTTCAGCTCAAGGCTACCACTTGAACCACAGCACCACTTTGCCCTACCACTTTGTGCCACAGCTCTATTTCTGATCTGGGGAGTAATTAGAGATAAGAGCCTCATTGACTTTTCTGCCCATGCTGGCTTCGAACTGAAATCCTTAGCTCTCATCCTCCTGAATAGCTAGGATTATATGCATGTGCCACCTGTATCTAGTTCAATATATACACACACATATACACATATACCTATATTTAAAATTTTTACTTTTGGGGGCCAGGAGTTTAGCCTAGTGGTAGGCTGCTTGCCTAGCATGCACAAAGACCCTGATTCAATTCCTTGGTACCACATCCATAGGAAAAAAAAAGCCAGAAGTGGTGCTGTGGCTCAAGTGGTAGAGCTCTCGCCTTGAGAAAACCTAAGCACAGTGCTCAGGACCTGAATTCAAGGCCCAGGACTGGCAAAAACAAATTTATTTTTTTTACTTTTTGGTCCTAGTGATTAAAATCGGGTCCTTACACGTTAGGCCCTCACTGTAACACTGATCTATATCCAAGCTCAAGTAAATTCCTTATAATGAAGTCTCTTAAATATCCTTTTTTTTTTTTTTTTTCTTTTGCCAGTCCTGGGCTTGAACTCAGGGTCTGAGCACTGTCCTTGGACTTTCTCAAGGTTAGAGCTCTACCACTTGAGCCTCAGCACCACTTCTGGCATTTTCTTTTTCTATGTATGTGGTACTGAGGAATTGAACCTGGGTCTTTGTGCATGCTAGGCAAGCACTCTACCACTAGGCCAAACTCCTGGCCCAAATATCCATTTTTTTTTTGAGTTGTGCAGGCTTTTATTTATATATGTCAAATATCTTAGAGGACTCACCTTACTTACTGCTAGAAAAACAGGGGTTAGCAGGCTTGAGATACCATCAAAAGTTGACCCATATGATTTCTATAACATGACAAAGATAAATCATCTTACCAAACAGCAGACAAGATACAGGGACTTTAAAAATGTCCTATTTATGGGAAACAAGTCTTATGAGCTTCAGAAAAAAAAACTGCGAAGTAGATGAAAACCCTTCTTCTTCCTTTAGTTTTTCTTCAATCAAGACTGCCCAAACAAATTCCCAATTATGATGCTATAAGGCTTCTGATTTTAGGAACTTGACACCTCTAAGTCACAAAAGAAAATACCAGTACCTTTAAAACTACTCACTCTAGAAATAAATATTTAAAAGCCTCAGTGTGGCTCTTGAGCTTTGGGAAATATCCATTTTTAACCCTAATATATGACAATTTCAAATAAAAGTAGGCACTGGTAGTGCATATCTATAATCATAGCTATTCATGAGGCTGAGATATGAGGATTGTGGTTTGAAGCACAACTTCAGCTTGAGCAGAAAAATCCTTGAGACTCTTATCTCCAATTAAGTACCCCCAAAAAAGCTGAAAATGGAGCTGTGGCTCAAGAGATAGAGCACTAACTTTGAGCAAAAAAAGCTCAGAAACAGCTCAGGCCCTGACTACAAGCTCTAGAACCTGCACATTAATATAATATTTTTTTAAATAAACAAAGCTGGTATAGGTATTTTTGTATAATGGTTTTTGTTTTATTTTATGTTTCTGAGCTAGAGTTTCTTCATGTTGACCAGACCAGTTGCATACTTGCAGGCTCATGTAATCCTCCTTACTCAGCCTCCCCTGTAGTTTGAGACTATGAATGTATGCTACCATACCCAGCCTAAATAATGCACATTTTCATTTCTCTGAGATAAACACCCAAGGAATACCATTGTGTGGGGAGGGTCTTAATGGTAAATACATCTTTAATTTTATAAGAAATTGTCAAATAATTTTCTAGAAAGGCTGTGCAGATTTAGATTCCCACTGGTTACCCTATTTTATGATTTCTCAATTTTAGTTCTAGGAATCACATTCCAAACAGGTTGTCAGTTCAAAGGCTGGTCAAGCAGTGACTTTTGCCAAAAAAGCAGTGACTTTTGCCGACTTGTCTGGTGCACACATCCTTACTGCAACCTCACCTATAGAAGCTGAGTCCTGTCGGCTGACTGCTTCAGACTTTCAGGCTGGCATCGGGTCTTGCCAGACCTTTGAATCAGCGGGTGCAGGGAAGGGTCACCAGGAAACTCTGGCTGCCTGGACCCGACAGGAAGCAGAGGATGGAACTTAATTCCCTCTCTGGCTCGTGTCCAGCCCAGCCAGGGCTTCCAGCTTCCAGCCCTGCTTAGTGCGCACACTCAGGAAACAGCCTGGACCCTTGAAAATTGCCCCACCTCTGAAGAGTACATTCCTAAACAAGATAGCTCAAAGATCCTTCCTTTGAGAAGCAGCATCTGATAGCCTGGAATAATATTGATTTGTAGGGGGCTGGGAATGTGGCTTCATGGTAGAGTGCTTGCTTAGCATGCATGAAGTCCTGGGTTCCATTCCTCAGTACCACATACACAGAAAAAGCCAGAAGTGGTGTTTTGGTTCAAGTGGTGGTGTACTAGCCTTGAGCAAAAAGAATCTCAGCACTACTCAGGAGGCTGAGATCTGAGGATTGCAGTTCAAAGCCAGTCGGGGTACTAAAGACTATGAGACTCTTATCTCTAATTAACCAATAGAAAACTGGAAGTGGAGCTGTGATTCAAGGGATAGGGCAATAGTCTTGAGCTGAAGAGCTCATGGACAGCACCCAGGCCCAGGCTCAGAGTTCAAGCCCCAAGACACACACACACACGCACAAAGCTGGGTGAGGTGGCTTACACCAGTAACCTTAGCTACTCAGGAGGCTGACATCTGAGAATTGCTATTCAAAGCCAGCCCAAGTACTATAAAGCCGAGGGACTCTTATATCCAATTAATCATTAGAAAATGGGAAATGGGGCTGGGGCTCAAGGGTAGGGCTGTAGTCTTGAGCTGAAGAGCTGAGGGACAACACCCGGACCCAGGGGTAAGGTGGTAGCCTTGAGCTGAAGAGCTCAGGGACAAAGCCCAGGCCCAGAGTTCAAGCCCCATGACACCCCCCCCCCCCCAAAAAAGATTAATTTCTTGGGTCATCAGGACTGTGTTCCTGGGTTTGAACACCTACCCTTCAGTTAGTGACTTGAGATGTTTTTCCCTAGAGAAAAGCACTCTAGAGTGTTTTCCTGATGTTTTCTCCTGGGAGCTTTCTACCTTCTCTCCTCCCTGCTTCTGCCTACATGTAAGAACAGATGGAAGGGAAGCTTAGCAGAGCTACCTTGAAGTAATTTTTAACCACTTCTCTGTACAATTGGCATTTGACACGGGTATGCATTTCTCTAGGCCTTAGAATAAAGATCTCATGTTACGATGCCAGGGAGCATGGTTAGAAGTATTTTTCTTTCTTTTCTTTTTTGTTTTTGTTTGTTTTTTGGGGGTTCGGTTGTGGGGCTTGAATGCAGGGGCTATCCCTGAGTTCTTCAGCTCAAAGCTAGCATTCTACCACTTTGAGCCACAGCTCCACTTGTGGTTTGCTAATGGTTAATTGGAGGTAAGAGTTTCATGGACTTTTCTGCCTGGGCTGGCTTTGAACTGCCATCCTCAGATCTCAGCCTCCTAAATAACTCACATTACAGGTCTGGGCCACCATTGTCCAACTCTCAGAAGTATTTTGTTTGTTGTTTTACTTGTTTGTGTTTTTGTATCAGTACAGGGGCTTGAACTCAGTACATTATACTTTTCCCCCCACCCCATACTTTTGTTTGGCTTTTTTTTGTTGAAGGCTGGTATTCTACCACTTGAACCATAGTGTCACTTTTGGCTTTTTGGTAGCTAATTGGAGAAAAGAGTGTCATGGATTTTCTGCCAGAGCTGCCTCTGAACCATAATCCTTGGATCTCAGCCTTCTGATTTGCTGCTGCTGTTGCTGCAGATTATTATTATTATTATTATTATTTTGCCAGTCTTGGTCTTGAGCTCAGAGCCTGAGCACTGTCCTTGGACTTTCTCAAGGCTAGAACTCTACCACTTGAGCCTTAGCACCACTTCCGGCTTTTTTCTATGTATGTGGTACGGAGGAATCAAACCCAGGTCTTTGTGCATGCTAAGCAAGCACTCTAACACTAGGCTAAACTCCGGCCCTATTATTATTTTTGTGTGTGGGGCTCATGGAGCTTGGCTTGGGCACTGTCCCTGAGCTCTTTAGCTCAAGGCTGCCACCCTACCCAAGTCCCACTTCTCGTTTTCTAGAGGTTAATTGGAGATAAGAGTCTCAGGTCCTTTTGTGCTGGCCTAGCTTTGAACCTTTGTCCTCCAATCTCAGCCTCCTGAGTAGCTAAGATTACAGGTATGAGCTACCACACCTGGCTAGCTGTTTATTTTAAGCATTTTAAAGGGCTATGGTTCAGTGCCATTAAATGAATTAATGGCATTGGGGGAACCATCACCCCATCTACTTCTAGGCCCTTTCATAATCATGAACAGCAACTCTACATTCACTAATCAATAACTCCTACTCCCCTGCCCCTAGTTCCTGGCAACTTCCAGTATTCCTTCTGTCCCTCTGAATTAACCTTCTCTTGGCACCACAGACAGGTAGAATACACAGTGCCCTTTTGTGCTTGACTTAGATCATTGAACATGCTGCTTTCTGAGTTCACTGATGTAATATGTCAGAATTTCATTCCTTTTAAAGGTTGAATACTGTTTTATTGTATTTATATATCACATCTTATTGATGTGTTCATCTAGTGAAAGGTGTTTTGAAGCCTGTAATCCTATCTACTCAGGTGGGCTGAGATCTGAGAATCACAGTTCAAACCTCACCAGGCCAGCAAAGACCATGAAACTTTTTTTCTTTTTTTTTTTTTGCCAGTCCTCAGGACTGAACTCAGGGCCTTATCTCTGTCCTTGGGCTTTTCCTCAAGGCTAGTGCTCTACCATTTGCGCCACAGAGTTCATGAAACTTATCTCCAGTTGACCATCAGAACCAGAAGTGGTGCTGTGCCTGAAAGTGGTAGAGTACTAACCTTGAGTGCAAAGCTCAGGGACAGTTCCTAGGACTGGAGTTCAAGTCCATGACCAATAAAAGAAAATAAAAAAAGGAAAGGAAAGAAAAGGAAAAGATGTTCTGGTTGACTCTACCTTTGGCTGCTGAGAAGAATGTTGTTGTGGACATGGTATGTGCAAATAGTTGTTTGTCTGCTTTCAATTCTTTGGGTCTCAACCCAGAGTGGAATTGCTGGATCCTATAGTAGTTTTGTGTTTTACTTTTTGAGGAACAACTCTCTTATTTTCCACAGTGGCTACGTGATTTTACATTCCTACTGGCAATGTGCATATGTTCCAGAGGACAACTTATCTTTTGAAACATCTTTATTCTAAGTCCCTGCCAAACCCCAACAGTGCAGGGAGAATGTGAGTAAACGTTACCTCAAGGTGACTTTACTGAACTTCACCTCTACCAGGTCTACCCCTGCTTAACTCCCCATAACTACCTCCCCTTACATCCCGTCCTCTGTACAGAGTCTGCTCATCTGGATCGCCAAGTCTGTAAGATCGCCAAGTCTGAGCTACAGTAGATGTAGCTGGAGCATAGCTTCTTTTGTAAGTGTCTCCTCCCTTTGGCTCTACCCAGCTGTGTTTTGCAGCCATTTGGGCATCTTTGTCATTTGTTCTGACCAACCAAACTCATTTCCACCTGATCTGTCTGTGTTTGTTTGATGTATGCAGAGCAGATTATAACTCCTCCTCTTGAGCCTCTCCCCAGATAAGCACCTTCATGACTCTCATAAGAGTAATACTTTTCGACAGCGTGGTGGCTCACGCCTGTGATCCTAGCTACTCAGGAGGCTGAGATCTGAGGATCAAGGTCCAAAGCCAGCCCGGGCACAAAAGGACCTGAAACTCTTACCACCAATTAACCTCTAGAAAAGGGAAGTGGGGCTTGACTCAAGGGTAGGGCGGTATCATTGAGCTGAAGAGCTCAGGGACAGCACCCAGGCCAAGTTCAAGTTCCATTACCCACACAAACAAAAGAGTAACACTTTTCCTATTTTGGCATCTTCTCTTTCCATTGACTAAATAGTGTATAGCAATCATTCGTACTCATTCCTCAGGTGCATTTGTGTGTTGTTTGTTGGGGGTGATTCAAGAGTTTAAATGCAGGGCATTGCCCTGGATAAGCAAGCATTTTACCATCGAGCTGTTTTTCACTTGTGGCTCGTGTGTGTGTGTGTGTGTGTGTGTGTGTGTGTGTGTGTGTGTGTGTGTGTGTGTGTGTCTGGGAGCTTCAATATATATAGGTCCCTGAAATATTATTTTTGCTCAAGTCTAACCCTCTACCACTTGTGCCACTGACCCATTTCTGGCTTTTTGATGGTTAAATGGAGGTAAGAATCTCAAGGATTTTTCAGCCAGGTCTGGTTTTGAACCATAATCCTCAGATTTCAGCATCCTGAATAGTTAGGATTATAGATACAATCCACCAGTATCTGGCCGTGTGTGTGTGTGTGTGTGTGTGTGTGTGTGTGTGTGTGTGTGTGTGTGTTTATTTGGTTAAGAAACTCAGTCTCCTGGACCAGGAGCATGGCCTAGTGGTAGAGTGCTTGCCTAGCATGCACAAAGACCTGGTTTGATTCCTCATACATAGAAAAAGCAGGAAGTGATGCTGTGGCTCGAGTGGTAGAGCTCTAGCCTTGAGATAGTCCAAGGACAGTGCTCAGACCCTGAACTCAAGCCCCAGAACTGACTGGCAAAAAACGAAAACAAAAACAAAAAATCAACTGAGTCTCCTGAGTAGCTAGGATTGCAGATGTGTGCTACTGGCACCTGGCTTTAGTACCCCTTTTCTTAATTTTGTATTCAGTGGTATCTTTTTTTTTTTTTTTTTCTGATCCTGGGGCTTGAACTCAGACTGTGGGCTCTGTCCCTGGCCTCTCTCTGGACTCAAAGCTAGTGGTCTACCATTTGGGCCACAGCACCACTTCTGGACTTTTCTATACATCTGGTACTGAAGAATTGAACCCAGGCTTCATGTATGCTAGGCAAGCACTCTACCACTAAGCCACAGTTCCAGCCCTTTTTTTTTGGTTTTAAGCTGCATTTTCCTGATGATCATTATAGTTGAGCTTTTTTTTTTTTTTTTGCCAGTCCTGGACTTGGCCTGGGCGCTGTCCCTGAGTTCTTTAGCTCAAGGCTACTGCCCTACCCCTTGAACTTTGGTGCTACTTCCATTTGTCTAGTGGTTAATTGAAGATAAGAGTCTCTGGGTCTTTAGTGCTCAGACTGGCTTTGAACCATGATCCTCAGATCTCAGCCTCAGCCTCCTGAGTAGCTAGGATTACAGGCATGAGCCACTGGGCCCGGCTTTTAACTCTATTTTTTTTGGGTGGAAATGTCTGCAGATTTTGAGTTTGGTCATGTTTAGTGCAGTGGTGATAGCAGCAATTCTAGAACCAGCTTCCATGGACCCATACTTGTATGACCTTAGGGAATTACTTAAGTCTTTGAACTTTTGTTCTCCATCTGCATATTTGCATAATGATAATAACAGCAGCTACTTCTTGAACTTTTCCACAAAAGCTTATAAATAAACAAAGCAAAAAAAAAAAGTGGGTTAGGCCTGGTGCAGTTGCTCACGCCTATAATCCTAGCTACTCAGGAGGCTGAGATCTGAGAATCCTGGTTCAAAGCCAGCCCGGGCAATAAAGACCATGAGACTCTTAGCTCCAGTTAACCACTAGAAAACCCAAAGTGCAGCTGTGGTTTAAGGGGTAGAGTGGTAGCCTTGAGCTGAAGAGCTCAGGGACAGCGCCCAGGCCCATAGTTCAAGCCCCAAGACAAAAAAAAAAAAAAGTGGGATGGGAAGTAGAACTTGAGGGGACATATTCTGAACACTTGCTTTCCAATTTTCACATTCTTTTAGCCATTGAAAAGGCCCACAAGTGTGCCATTGCATGGCGAGTTCAGTCTAGCCATATGGCCACTCTCTCCTGACCTCTAATATTAACCAACACCAGCGCCCTTCAGCCCCAGCCTTGGTAATGGGTGCTGAGACCCAAATTGCTCTCAGAGTAACCTTCATCTTCCTTGCCTTCCATTTCCCTTCCTCCCCCCTCTCCCTCTGACAAATGGCTTGATGGGATGAAGTCCCTTGGTTCTGTCTGTCAAGCGTCCCTGGCTTGGAACTTTCTGGAAGTTGACTATTCAACCCAGGACCAAGGACCTCTTCTTTCTCTGCAACATCTGTGAGCTCCAGTCCTTCCCACAGTGACAGTCACCACAAAGTCCCTGCCTTTCTCACAATATGCATCTCAGAATTGAGGAGAGGGACAGGTTGGTGGCTAAGCATGGAGGAAAGGTCTGTGTACTTGATCCAGGCAACACTGCTATTTCTCTGAGCTCAGATGCTTTCTCTATGTTCAGTGAGCAGGGATGGGGCATTTTCAGCAACTCAATTTGAAAATTGTCTGGAAGGAGGGCTAGAAAGGCTATCATGATTGTTGTTACGATTTTCTGTGGTTAACAATCCTTGAATTTCTGACATAAATTTTGATTGTTTTTTCTTCTGGTCATGGGGCTTGAACTCAGGGCATAGACGCTGTCCCTGAGCTCTTTGGCTCAAGGCTAGTGCTCCACCACTTTGAGCCGCAGTGCTGCTTTCGGTTCTCTGATAGTTAATTGGAGATAAGAGTCTCACAGACTTTCCTGCCTGGGCTGGCTTCAGACCATGAACCTCAAATCTCAGCCTCCTGAGTAGCTAGGTTTGCAGGTTTGAGCTACCTACACTGTCTTTATTAAACTCTTATCAAAGGACCAGCTTAAAGATGGTTGCTTTGGTTTCAGGAAGGAGGAACAAAGTAATGAAGTTTTTAAGAGCTTCATTTGAAGTCTCATAATAACATTTCAGTTTATCTTAACTCTCAATTAAGTATTAATTTAATTTTGGGTTTGTGTGCCAGTCCTGAGGCTTGAGCACAGAGCCTGGGTGCTGTCTTTGAGCTTTTGTCTTCAAGGTTGGCACTCAAGTGGTACTTGAGCCATATGTCTACTTCTAGCTTTTTTCTCTTTCTTTCTTTCTTTCTTTCTTTCTTTCTTTCTTTCTTTCTTCCTTCCTTCCTTCCTTCCTTCCTTCCTTCCTTCCTTCCTTCCTTCCTTCTTCCTTTCTCTCTCTCTTTCTTTTCTTTGTAATTATTTGGAGATAAGAGTCTTGTAGACTTCTCTGCTCAGGCTGGCTTTGAATTGTGATCTTCAGATCTCAGCCTCCTAAATAGGATTACAGATGTGAGTCATTGGTGTCTGGCTTTATTTTATTTTACTTTCCTTTTTCTAGTCCTGGGCATTGAACTTAGGTCCTACGCACTGTCCTTGGGCTTTCTCAAGGCTAGCACTCTATCACTTGAGCCACAGCACCACTTCCAGCTTTTTTCTTTTTTATTTATTTATTTATCTTTTTTTCGATTGTAATTCATAAAAGGGTTACATGATATTTGCCAGATAGAAGGTGCATTCATTCACATACATTGATACCCTTTCACATGTCTTGGTCCCCATTTCCCTCCCCCCCCCCCAGCTTTTTTCTATGTATGTGGTACCAAAGAATTGTGCATGCTAGGCAAGCACTCTACCACTAGGCCAAACCCCCGTCCCTTTATTTATGTTTTTGTGCCTGTCCTGAGACTTGAACCTAGAATCTGAGTTTTGTCCTTGAGCTTCTTTGCTTAAGCTATAGCTCAACTCCTGGCTTTTTTTGGTAGTTAATTGGAGTTAAGAGTCTCGGGCTTTTCTACCAGGGCTGGCTTCAAACCATGATCCTTAGATCTCAGTCTCTCTTGTGTAGTTATGATTACAGGCATAAACCAATGGTGCCTAGATTCTGTTCTTATTTTCTACATATCTATAGAAGGGTTTCTGAAGTGTAATTCTGAGTTTTGGGAAGCATGTACTGGGGTTTGAACTCAGGGTCTCAGTTTTGCTAGGGAGATGCTTTACCACTGAGCCATATCTCTTCCTCTTTTTTGCTTTAGCTAATTTTTACATAGATTCTTGTGCTTTTGCCCAGGCTAAGCTCCTACCTCTTCCTCCTTAGTAGCTGGGATTACAGGTATATGCCACTCCATACATCAAGTCCCCAAGTCTTTGAGAGGTCTTGGAGAGAGACTGTTCACTTTTCTCTGCGGTCTTAATCATAAGCTTGAAATACATAGTTAATATTTCCTTGGGAGGGTTGCAGATTAAAAAAAGAAAGAAAGAAAAATAAAGAGAAGGAAACAGGAACTCAAATGCCACTTATCCCAGGAGAGCACTGAGGCTTAAGGCCGAAATACTTCTTTGGGCAGTAGGGAGCCAAGCTTCCTGTAGTGGGCTGCTTAGACCTCTCTTCTCCTGCCTACTTCCTCAAGCTCAGGCTCCGCCCTGGTGGCCCAGTCCCCAGACCACTCCACCCCTCCCTGAGAACCCAGCATCTTGTACAGCCACATAAAGGTGACCAGTGTCTGGTGGCTTATGGGGTAGACTTGTTGGGGACTTCCTGCCTTTGATGCAATGCTGTTCCTGTGCACAGAGTGGGGCCTCTGCAAGATGTCGGGACTCTTTTGACTTCCTGAGTGTCACAACAGTCAGACTCTTGGGGTTTGTGGTTAGACACATTGGTATGAACATTGTGTTCTACAGACTGTGCCCTCTGGGTCCCCTAAAGTTAACAGGCAAAGCAGCCCTTAATCAAAATGACCAATAAATTGATCAATAAGTGAAGCAAGCAGGAGGAGGAGAAGATCTGTTCAAGTGAGGGGCTGTGACAGTTCTAGGTGCCCAGAAACTCCCTTCAAATGTTGTCAGAAGCCAGGCATGGTAGTTCATGCACTTGGATGATTGAGTATGGGAAGATCTCAAGGCCATCACTGGCAGAATTAATGGCCTTATTTCAAAAGCAAAATGTAAATCAAAGTTCTGGGCACCTGAGGCCTGGAATCCTGACTGTTCAGGAGGGTGAGCTCTGGAAGATTGCGGCCTAATGCCAACTTGGGCAAGTGCTTTACCATTTGAGCTACACCTCCAGTCCCTTTTTTTTGCCAGTCCTAGGCTTGGGCTCAGGGCCTGAGCACTGTCCCTGGATTTTCTCAAGGCTAGGGCTCTACCACTTGAGCCACAGCACGACTTCTGGCTTTTTTTTGCTATGTATGTTGTACCGAGGAATTGAACCCGAGTCTTTGTGCATGCTAGGCAAGCACTCTGCCACTAGGCCAAACTCCCGGCCCCTCCTGTCCCTTTTTGCATTGGTTATTTCCAAGGTAGTGTCTTGATCTGTGTCCCGTCCATCCTGAGATGTGATCCTCTTACTTGTGCTTGTCTATGTCACTAAGGATTACAGATGTGCACCACTGTGCTTTTCTGGTGGCTGGAAGTCAAGTACATGCCACTGTATTTAGACATTGGTCTCTCAAACTGTGTGTGTGTGTGTGTGTGTGTGTGTGTGTATTCTGGTATTAGGACTTGAACTGAAGACCTTGCATTCTACCTTGGCTTTTTTTTTTCTTCATGGCTGGCACTTCATCATTGCAGCTTGTCCTCTAGGCTTTCTCTTGAACTTGGGTTGCCCTGACCCTTGATCCATTGACCTATACCTCCCAAGTAGCAAGGATTACAGGATTACAAGCTACAACACTCAGTGAAGACCCTCTGTTTATTCTTTGAAACACACAAGATCATAATGACAACAACAGGTCGCAGAATGCTTTGTGATGATTAATGTATGACTTCAGATCTGTAAATAAAGAAATTAGAAATCACATGTTAGAGGTTACCTCCTGCTGTGTGTGTGTGTGTGTGTGCGCGCGCATGTGCGCGCACGTGCATGCATGTGTGTGCCACTCTGGGGCTTGAATTCAGTGCCTGGGTGCTATCCCTGGGCTTTTGTGCTCAAGGCTGGTATTCTACCACTTTGAGCCACAGAGCCATTTCTGGCGTTTTGGTAGTTAATTGGAGATAAGACTCATGGACATCCCTGCCTGGGCTGACTTTGAACCATGGCTGAATCTGAGATTTCAGCCTCGTGAATAGCTAGAATTAGAGGTGTGAGCCACCTATGCTATCTTTATTAAACTCTTATCAAAGGACCAGCTTAAAGATGCTTGTTTGGTTTTCAGGGAGGAGGAACAAAGTAGTACAAGTTTTATTAGCTTCATCTGAAGTCTCATAATAACATCTCAGGCTCTGAGCTGCTGCTGGCTTTTTATCATAAATACAATGTACAGCTTGTCGCTGTGGTTACACAGAGTGGTTTTTCTGCTTTTCTGGAAATGAATTGCTATCTCTGCTTCTTTCCATCTGAGCTCTGGGTTGAAAGGGGTTTCCTTAAATGGTCACTTTTTTTTTTTTAATTAGAAGTTTCCTGGCATAGGTTTTATGACATTTGTACCCTTCTGTATAGGAGCTCAACTCAAATGTTTGAAGCCACCAAGGCAGAAGTTCTGTGGAATGTCTATAGGAATGTTTCTTTCTCTTTGAGCTACAAAATAAGACTTCAGGCCACAGCCTCTACGGACATGAGACAGGACCACATCAATAAAGATGGCGGCGCCAGGCACGGGTGTCTTATGTCTGCAATCCTAGTTATTCAAGAGGAGATGAGATCACAGGATGGAGGTTCAAAGCCAGAGTAAGTAGGAATAACTGTGAGATTCTTATCTTCAATGAACCAGCAAAAAAAAAAAAAAAAAAAAAAAAACCAAAACTGGAACTAAGCCAGGTGCCTGTAATCCTAGCTACTCAAAACACTGAAAACTGAGGATGGCAGTTTGAAGCCATCCGTGGGAAGAAAGTCTGTACGAGTCTTATTTCCAATTAACTACACAAAGCTGAAAGTGTGGCTCAAGTGGTAGAGTACTAGTCTTGAAAACAAGAAAAGCTTAGGGACAATACCTAGGCCCAGAGTTCAAGCCCTATGACCAAGGTGGGGAAAGCTGGAACTAGAAGCATGGCTCAAGAGATAGAGTGACAGTCTCAAATGGAAAAAGTCAAGCAAGATCTTGCAAGTTTCTGAGTTTAATCCCTAGTACTGGAACCCAAAACAAAATGACACAGAAGGGCCGGGAGTTTGGCCTAATGGTTAAAGTGCTTGCCTAGCACGCACAAAGACCTGGGTTCGATTCCTTGGTACCACATATATAGAAAAAGCCAGAAGTGGTGCTGAGGCTCAAGTGGTAGAGTTCTAGCCTTGAGAAAGGCCAAGGACAGTGCTCAGACCCTGAGCAAAAAAAAAAAAAATGACACAGAAGCCTGGCAGCTCCCTACCCCCACCCATCCCTGAATGCTAGAACCCCAAGACCCAATGCTGGATGGGTTCAAACAAGCTTGCTTTTTATTTTATTTTTTTGCCAGTCCTGGGGCTTGAACTCAGGGCCTGAACACTGTCCTTTGACTTTCTCAAGGCTAGAGCTCTGCCACTTGAGCCACTGTACCATTTCTGACTTTTTCTAGGTATATGTAGTACTGAGGAATGGAGCATAGGTCTTTGTGCATGCTAGGCAAGCTCTCTACCACTAGGCCAAACTCCTGGTCCTCCCCCTTATTTTTATTTTTTTATTTTTGTGTGTCATGGGGCTTGAACTCCTCCTGGGTGCTGTCCCTGAGTTCTTCAGCTCAAGGCTACCATCCTGCCAAGCTTGCTTTTTTTTCCCTAATTCTGGGAATTTGCAGCTGGCTGGTTTCCCCCTGAACAAAGGCTTTCTAGCTCATCTACCTGAGATCTGAGATCAAGAGAGACCAGATTGGTTGAAAGATCTCAAAGTTACTTCTTTGACAGTTCTACAGATCTTTTGTGCTTAAGGATATTTGTGTGTGTGTGTGTGTGTGTGTGTGTGTGTGTGTGTGTGTGTGTGTAAAATCAAGGATTAAACTCAAGGCCTAGGCACTATCTCTGAGCTTTTGTCCTCAAAGCTAATTGCTCTTCCCCTTGAGCCACAGCTCCACTTCCAGATTTTTTGATGGTTAACCAGAGATAGGAGTCTCCCAGTTTCTCCTGCCTGAACAGGCTTTGAAACTTGATCCTCAGGCCTCAGCCTCCTAAGGTGTTTAGAATGACAGACGTGAGCCACCAGTGCCTGGCTACTTCTCCAGATCTTAAACCCAGGTGCTTCTTTCCCACTCTGTACTCAGTTGTTTTTCCTGACTATGTAGACACATGACCAATGGCGGCTTTACCAAGGGCCCATTTCTCACCCGTGCATTCTGTGGGAGATGCTGGCACGGAAACAGGTCACTTCTACAGGACTTCCCACCTCCCTGGCTCTGTGTGTGTGAAGGGGACGTTGATATCCCGTCATCCCAGCTGGGATCTCCAGAGGAGGAAGCACCTGCTAGACTTCACTTAGGCCCGTGAATCCCCTGCCATAGAGAATGAGTCACCCCAGACACCATGCTGCCGATTTTACTCAGTCCCTAGGAATGGACCCTTGGAAGGCTCCAGAATGACTGGCCTCAAGTGTGCTTGTCTCAGGCACAGGGCATTTTCTCCCCATCCTTGTCTGCAAGTCACTTCCTCCCTGTGATGCTTCCTGTGTCTGAGAGTGTGCCAGGCAGATTGCAGCGTCTAAGCAGACAGGCGGAGATGCTTCTTCTTCCCAGTTCCCGTACTTAATGCTATCTTCTTTCTCAGGCCTACAGACCAGTTGGTGTCACAAGAGCAAGGCAGGGACATATTTCCATTGGCCACTCCAATGTATGACAGGTGCAATTTGGTCTTCCTCATCCATCACCAGCATCTCAGGGGAAAAGGGAATCAGGAAAAGATCCAGGGCAAGGATCCATTCATTCATTTATTTAATAAATATTTATTGACTGCCTACTATGTTGGGCCATCAAGGTAAACAAAACATAGACATCAATGTCCTCTTAGCAATGATATCTCCTGGGAAGGATATTTGATAAACAAGGTGAATTTTTTGTTGTTGTTTAAAATAGGGGAGCATGTGAGATAGTGCTGAATACTAAGCAGACAGAACAAAGCTGGGAAAGCAAATAGGAATGTTGGGTAGGAGGGAAGTGTGAATTATTAAACAATGTCTCTGGCAAAAGTCCTTGCTAGGGAAGCAACATATTTTGAGTACTGACGTGAAGGAGGCAAGGGAATGGATTCGTGATTAGCCAGAGAGAGCAGCCTTCTAAGCAAAGGAAAGTGCAAGGGCAAAGACCCTGAGGTTGGGAATGTGACTGCACAGGGCTGCTGAACAGGAAAAATGCTGTTGGGAGTGGGAAGAGAGGGAAGAGAGGAGAGTAATTGAAGTGAAAATCAGGAAGATTGAAAGTAATAGTATCTTGCCATAATTTCATAGTGAGAGTACATATTTTGCTTTCTTTCTCACTGGAGGACTCAGGAAGCCATAGTTTTTTTGTTTTGTTTTGTTTTGTTTTTTTAGGTCATGGGGCTTGATCTCAGCCTGGGTGCTGTCTCTGAGCTCTTCAGCTCAAGACTACTGCCCTACCCTTGAGCCAAGCCCCTTTTCTTAGAGGTTAATTGGAGATAAGAGTCTCAGGTCTTTTTGTGCCCAGGCTGGCTTTGAACCTTGATCTTCTGATCTCAGCTTCCTGAGTAGCTAGGATTATAGGAGTGAGCCACCCCGAAAGAAGCCACAGGTTTTAGAGAAATGACAAGATCTGATTTAGAGTATTTTTGTTGTTGATACTTGAACTCTGGGCCTGGGCACTGTCCCTGAACTGTTCAGCTCAAGGCTAGAGCTCTACCACTTGAGCTATAGTACCACTTCCAGTTTTCTGGTGGTTAGTTGGAGATAAGAGTCTCACAGACTTTTTTTTTTTTTTTTGGTGGGTCATGGGACTTGAACTCCGGGTCCCTGGGCACTGTCCCTGAGCTCTTCAGCTCAAGACTACCTCCCTACCCTTGAGCCAAGCCCCATGTCCCATTTTCTAGAGGTTAAATGGAGATAAGAGTCTCAGGTCCTTTTGTGCCTGGGGCTGGCCGAGATCCTCAGATTTCAGCCTCCTGAGCAGCTAGGATTACAGGTGTGAGCCACCAGTGTCTGGCAAGCATAATGTTTTGCTTTGTTAGATATTATAGCCTAGTACTTAACCAGGGGACTGGTACATAGTGGGGAGATCCTATTACCTGCTACTAGGGCAACTTAATACAGTTCCTGAATAAATGAGGGAAATGCATAGTAAATAAGGTGAATGTGGTTCCTGCTTTCATAGAGAAAAAAATGCTCAAGTCTTGAAAAAGAATAAAAATTTCTAGGCCCCCTGGCCCAAGCTTGTAATCCTAGCTACTTGGGAGGCAGAGATGGGAGGATTGCAGTTAGAAGTCAGCTGGAATATAAAAGTTGATGAGACTCCATCTCACTCAATGGCTGGGTGCAGTGGTGTTTGCCTGTCAACCTCACAGGGAAGTACAAATAGGAAGATCACAGTCTAAGTGATCTTGTCATAAATTGGGATCCTCCCTGAAAAAAACAAAACAACAATGCAATCCAGAAGCACGATCATAGAGTGATAACGTTGAATTGAAACCCCTTTGTACAACTACTCAATGATAAAAAAATAAACATTTTGAAAACAATGTAAAAAAGCGGTAGTGTCTCCCTAGCACATATGAGACCCTATGTTTAATCCTTGGTGCCACAACAACACAAAATAGATAAATAAGGTATAAATAGTCTAGATAGCTCTGAGGTATAGGCTCTTACTGTTTTTATTATTGTTATTATATTTGAATTCAGGGTCTTGGCCCTTGCTGGGCTGGTGTTCTACCACTTGAGCCATCTCCTCAGCCCTAGCGTTTCTATCACTGGTATTATTGATTCAGTCAAGAGCCTCAGACATGTTAAGATGTGTACTCCATCACTGCATGACACGCCAAGCCCTAGAGGCAATTCCTCCTCCTCCTCCTCCTCCTCTTCCTCCTCCTTCCCCCCCTCCTCCTCCTTCCCCCCCTCCTCCTCCTCCTCCCTCCTCCTCCTCCTCCTCCTCCTCCTCCTCCTCCTCCTCCTCCTCCTCCTCCTCCTCCTCCTCCTCCTCCTTCTTCTTCTTCTTCTTCTTCTTCTTCTTCTTCTCCAATAGGCTCTTGGGCAGAGGCCAACTTAGAGTATGAATTTTAAATAAATACTTCATACGGTTTTTCAAGCAGACTTTCTGGACTTAAAAATTTATTCTTTCAGGGCCAGGAGCATAACTAAGTGATAGAGTGCTCACTTAGCATGCACAAAGCCCGGGGTTCAATTCCTCCATACCACATATTCAGAAAAAGCCAGAAGTAGTGCTGTGGCTCAAGTGGCAGAGCACTAGCCTTGAACAAAAAGTGTCCAAGGACAGTGCCCAGGCCCTGAGTTCAAGTCCCAGGAGTGGCAAAAAGAAAATCAGATTGTGGGATGCGTGTGCATCTCCCCTGGGTCACTGTATTTGCCAGCACTTTCACTAATTTAATTATATTTCTTCATCTTGGCAAGATGTTCTGTATTTTGAGGAGCAGCTGCAGGGTGTGGGAAGTAGATTTGACTGAGCAGAGGCTGGGTTTATCTGTGTGTGTGTGTGTGTGTGTGTGTGTGTGTGTGTATGTCTGTGCTTGTACGTATGTGCACCAGCACTGAGACTTGAACTCAGGACCTTGAGAGATCTTACTAGGCCTTTTTCCACTCAAGGTTTGTGCTCTACTACTTGAGCCACACTTTTACTTTCAGGTTTTTTTTTTTTTTTTTGCCAGTCCTGGGACATGAACTCAGGGCCTGGTCACTGTCCTTGGACATTTTTTGCTCAAGGCTAGGGCTCTGCCACTTGAGCAACAGCACCACTTCCAGCCTTTATTGTGTGTGTATGGTACCAAGGAACCAAACCCAGGTCCTCATGCATACTAGGCAAGCACTCTTCCACTAGGCCACACGCCTGGCCTAAGCTTTTTGCTCAGTGTCTCATAGATTTTCCTGCCTGGGCTGGCTTTGACCCTTGATCCTCAGCTCTCAGCCTCTTGGGTAGTTAGGATTTCAGGTGTGAGCCACCAGCGCCTGATTTGAACTTGACTTTGTAGCCACAAGACAGGGCATGGAGGGACACTCCAGACAGACGTCAGGCTCCAGTTCTGGGAGGAATGAGGTTACTGGGCTGGTGAACTGGAGGCCACATCAATAGCTGGAGGAATTAGCTTGCTTGAGAAGACTGGGCTGCTGCCGTGTCTGGAAGCCTCATCCCAATGTGTCTCTTCACCGCTGGCACCTCTGGTTTAAGGTGCCAGAGAAGGGGGCATGTGGCTCAGCCTGCTTGAGGTTGCACCTGCAGGAGCCCAGCTGCCACTGGGGTGCCTGAAAGAACTCCAAGGCTTAAAGCGTTCCTGGACTTGTCCCCTCCACCAGCTTTACAGACCTTCCCAAACGGTTATTGACTCTCCTGCAGCTCCCGACCAGAGGCTGGGGATGCTAAACACAGCCTCCCTTGTGTGGTTAGGAGAAAAGAGCCAAAGGTCTCTTGGGTGCCGGGTTTGAGGGCACCCACAGTGAGTGGCCAGCCATGTCTCCTGAGGGGAGTCGGTAGTCCTGTCCACAAGTGACATACGTCACTGTCATCGCCACCCCACCCAAGTCTTCTGGTGGCTTCTTTCACAGTTCTGTGAGCCTATTACTGTTATTTCTTCTGCTCGCTGCCTCCTTGAACACATTCTGGAATTTTCCAGCCATGAGATCTCTTTTTCTTCCTCTCTCCTCTCTCCTCTCTCCTCTCTCCTCCTCCTTCCTCTCTCTCTCTCTCTCTCTCTCTCTCTCTCTCTCTCTCTCTCTCTCTCTCTCTCTCTCTCTCTCTCTCTTTCTCTCTTTTTGTCTCTTTCTTCTTGTGAGTTTGCAGTCTTTTTAATTCTCTACTATCATTTTTCTTTTTGGGTGGGGGTTGGTCATGGGGCTTGAACTCTGGGCCTGGGTGCTGTCCTTGAGCTCTTCAACTCAAGGCTACCCTTTGAGCCACAGCCCCACTTCCTGTTTTCTAGTGGTTAATTGGAGATAAGAGTCTCAAAGACTTTAGTGCCCCGGCTGGCTTTGAACTGAGTTCCTGAGACCTCGGCCTCCGGAGTAGCTAGGATTATAGGCATGAGCTACCATGACTGGCTTTTACTATCATTTTTTTTTTTTTGTGGGGTCTCTTTAGACAAATGAGAAAAAAAGTGGTTTATTTTTGTTTTGTTTTGTTTTTGCCAGTCCTGGGCTTGATCTCAGGGTCTGAGCATTGTTCTTGGGTTTTCCTCAAGGCTAGAGCTCTACCATTTGAGCCACAGTACCACTTCCAGCTTTTCTATGTTACGTGGTACCAAGGAATTGAACCTAGGTCTTCGTGCATGCTAGGCAAGCACTCTACCACTAGGCCAAACTCTCAGCCCCCAAAGTGTTATTTTTACAAAGTGAAAATTTGAAATTATGCTGATACTTTACAGAAAAGTTAGGGGAAAAGGAAAGGTGAAAGGGCCACTCATTCATCCCACATTCTAGAAAACTTATTCTCATTCTGGGGTCTTCTTTAGGTGACTTTTTTTTTTTCTCAGTCATGGGGCTTGAACTTCGGGTCTGGGCACTGGTCCTGAGCTTTTCTGCTCAAGGCTAGTGTTCTACCACTTGAACCCTAGCTCCACCTCTGATTTTCTGGTGGTTAATTGTTCATAAGAGTCTAATGGAGGAGCTGACAATGTGGCTTAATGGTAGAGTGCTTTCCTAGCATTCTTGAAGCTCTGGGTTTGATTCTGTAGTACCACATAAACAGAAAAGGCCAGAGGTAGTACTATGGCTCAAGTGGTAGAGTGCCAGCCTTGAGCAAAAACATCTCAGGAATGGTGCCAGACCCTAAGTTCAAGCCTTGGGACTGGCAAAAACAAACAAAAAACCCAGAAGTGGAGCTGTTGCTTAAAATGGTAGGGTGCAAAAGAGCTCAGGGTTAGCATCCAGGTTCTGAATTCAAATCCCATAGCTGGCAATAAATAATAATAAAATAAAATAAAATAAAAATAAAAAATAGCTAGGTGCTGGTGGCTCGCTCACTCCTGTAATTCTAGTTACTCAGGAGGCTGAGATCTGAGGATCACGGCTCAAAGAAGGGTTGGGCATGAAAACCCTGAGACTCTTATCTCCAATTAATCACCAGAAAACTGGAAGTCGCGTGGCCCAAGTGGTTGAGTGCTAGCGTTGAGCTGAAGTGCTCAGGGACAGTGCCCAGGCCCAGAATTCAGGCCCCATGACCGACAAAAATTAAATAAATAAATAAATAAATAAATAAATAGATGAAATAAAACATAGTGTGAGGACAATTGAGTAATTATACAGGAGAAAAATACCCTTAGATTTGTATTTTTCTTTAGGACAACTTCCAAATATTTAGATGTCCAAAAACATCAACCTCTATAAAATACTTGAAAAATTTACTGGAGAGTACTTTAGTATTTAATTTAGTGGAAATTTTATCCAAGTATGAACCTAAGTTCAGAATCTATAAAATAAAAAATAAAAAGTATGGTTATATGGAAATATAATTCCTTCACAATAGAAGCAACTGTAAAGGAAGTCAAAGACAAAACTGGAGAATATATTTTCAATTCTGACTACTGTAAGGACTAATTCCCCTAATATATAAAGTGTTGTTTTCAGTCATTAGGGAAAGAAGCCACTAAAATAAGAGAGCAATGAGACAGAGACTCTGCATAGACTGTTCATAGAAAAGGAAAAGGCAATCTTTGTTACATGTATGAAACTTGTCCACTCTCTTTCATACCAAGAGAAATTCAGATGAAGATTGAGTAATTAAATCTCCATCAAGTCCACTACTTCCAGGTTGTTTATTGAGACCCTGTCTTCCGGTTTGCCTTGACTGACTTCCAACTTTAATCCTTCCTATCTCTGCCTCCTCAATAGTTGAGATTACAGGAGTAAACCACCCTACCCAGACTGATTCACATTGACTTTTTGTTATTATTTTCTTGGTACCAGTACTGGGGCTTGAATAAAGGGCCTCCTATTCTGACTTTCTTTTTCTTTCAAGGCTGTTGCTTTACTATTTGAGCCATACTTCTACTGTGGGTTTTTGGGTGGTTAATTGAAGATGAGAGTCTCATGGGCTGGGGTTGGCTTCACCTGTGCTCCTCAGATCTCAGCCTCCTGAGTAGTTAGGTTTACAGGCATGAGTGTGTGTGATTTACATTTTTGAAAACTTATAGTAGAAGCTGCCAGGACTGACATCTATCTTCAAGAAGCCTGAACTGAGGGGCTCCTTGTGATGAATTAGGTGGAAAGAAGGTGTTTCTCTACCCTATGGGAAGAGTCTGAGATTACCTGTAGTCTACCCGTAGTCTCCAGAAGGTAAAACTCAAAAGGTATTGGGAAGGAGCAAGGAAAAGCTACCTTAGGAGTTATCATGATGTATTCTCTGAGGAAAGGGGATCCCCAGGCAGGATGTGGGGGGGCTGAGTCTGGAACTTTTCAGACCTGCTTTTTTGGAGAAGTAAGCAGGGGTTGTCAGCTTGTGACCAGGCACCTGGCAGCCTTACATGAACGGAAGAGTCAGACACAGGACAACTGTCCCTGTCAACTGTCCCTTTAGAGATGGAGTGGTTTTCCCCTTTGGAAAAGCCTCATGGGAGGCTGTGGTTTGAAGAGTGTCACCAACAATAAATAGAAGCCCCAGAGTCATTTCAGTAGAATGATGGTCTTTATTTTTGTACCATTTGCTGTATAGGCAGGGAAAAATAATCAGTTATAGAAATAATGTGACAATAACCTTCTGCTTTGTATTTTCTCACCTTACATGGTATCTGAGGAATGGGAAGACAGAGTTAAAAAGTATAATGAGTTGGGAGGCCAGGAGCATGGCCTAGCAGTAGAGTGTTCACCTAGCATGCAGGGAGCCCTGGGTTAGATTACTCGGTACCACATACACAGAAAAAGCAAGAAGTGATGCTGTGGCTCAGATGGTAGCGCGGTAGCCTCGAGAAAGCTCAAGGACAGTACCCAGGCCCCGAGTTTAAATACAATGGTTTGGGTGCCGGTGGCTCACGCCTGCAGTCCTAGCTACTTAGGAGGCTGAGATCTGATGACTGGGGTTCACAGCCAGTCCAGGCAGGAAGGTCTTATAAGAGCCTCTTAGGTTTCATTAAACACCAAAAAGCCAGAAGTGGAGCCATGGCTAAACTGGTAGAGTATGAGCTTTGAGAAAAAAAAGCTGAGTGAGAGGGAGAGGCTCTGAGGTCATGTTTCAGCACCAGCATATAACCACACAAATGTAGGAATGCTTTAGTAGAGTACTTGTATAGCGTGCATGAGTTCTTGGATTTGAACTTTGGTACTGCAACACACACACACACAGGAAAACACATATCTTATTCATAGTTTCATCAAAAAGTTGCATCATGTCTTAATTTTTTTTTTTTTTTGGCTGTACATGGGGGCTTGAACTCTGGGGCCTGGGCTCTGTCCCTGAACTCTTTTTGCTCAAGGTTAGCACTGTACCACTTGAGCCATAGCATCACTTCTGGCTTTTTCTGTGATTAATTGGAGATCTCATGGACTTTCCTGCCCAGGATGGTTTCGAACAATCCTCAGATCTTAGCTTCCTGAGTAGCTAGGATTGCAGGCGTGAACCACTGGTGCCACATTTATGAGGAGAACCTTCCCTTCCCTTCCCTTCCTTCTTTTTTTAAAAAAATTATTTTTATTTTTATTTTTTTTTTTGCCAGCCCTGGGCTTGATTTCAGGGCCTGAGCACTGTCCTTGGGTTTTCTCAAGGCTAGAGCTCTACCAGTTGAGCCACAGCACCATTTCTGGCTTTTTGCTATCTATATATATAGTACTGAGTAACATACATATATATATATATATATATATATATATATATATATATATATATATATATATATAGTACTCTACCACTAGGCCAAACTCCCAGCCCCCCTTCTTTCTTTTGATAGCTCAAGGCTAGCACTGTACCACTTGAGTAGCACCTCCACTTCCAGCTTTTTTTCTTCTAGAGAGTAATCTCATGGACTTTCCTGCCTGAGCTTGCTTTGAACCGCCATCCTCAGATCTAAGCTGACTGAGTAGCTAGGATTGCAAGCATGAGCCACCAGCACCCAGCTGGTTATTTTTGACAGAGGGTCTTACTTTTTGCCCTGGCTTCAAACCACAGTGACTCCCTGTGGCTGGGATGCCAGGCATGCACCACTATGTACAACTATAAATTGAAATGGAGTCTCTGAAACATATCTGAGCTGCCCACAATCCTCGTATCTGCATTTCCCAAGAGCTAGGATTGCATGCTTAGCCACTGTGCCTGACTGTAAATAGTGAACTTTGATAGCAAATGGGAACCTCCTTGGCCCTTATAAAGTCATAAGTCATCCTGAAGGATATTTCAAAAGACACCAACTTGAGACTTAAGAATGAATTCAATTGGCGTTAGGTTTATGGGGCTTGCACCACAGATGTCTATTGAATGAATGTATAGCTTCTATTTCTTTTGCCAGGATAGAAGAAAATGTGGCTCTGGTTGATTGTCATTTGGAGAATGTTTTGAGGCAGGACACAAATAGACTGAGTGGAATTTTTGTCTCTGGGTTTAAATATTTGGTTTTCAGATGTTTCCCTCCTGTGGCCTGATCCTAGCCTCAATCTGTTGACTGTGGTGCTTTTTTTCCCCCTGAGTCTCTGTGCTGAGTCCACGTGGATTTGTGCTGCTGTTTGACCTCATCCATCAGCTCTGGCTCTGAGTGCTTGTCCTCAAGGAGCCTGGTAGGGTTGACAGTGAACTAGATTCACCTATTGAACATTCTCTGAATGGCAAATCTGGGAATGAGGCATGTCTTCCTGTGGAAGGAGAAGAGAAAATCCTTATTCAATCCAGTCCTTAGTAAAAAGCCATCCTTTCTAAATCCTCCCTAGGTTTCAAAAAGTTTCCTGTATTTCTGCTGTCCCTCTCGACCTTCTTCCATCTTCCATGTGACAAGGCCAGACTAGCTTGTTGGAGGATGAATAACCTTGTGGATCAAAAGGCAAGTTATCCCAGCTGAACCCCTGTTAGGCCAGCCAGTCCCCAGCTGACCTGACAACCGACCAACGAGACAGGAATGAGTCCAGCTAAGATCAGAAGCCCAGCCCAAATTTTTGACCCATATAATTGCAAGCTAAATAAATTGTTGCGGTTTTACTCACCGAATTATGAGGTTGTTTGTTGCATAGCAAAAACTAAGTGGTCTGCCCTCCTCATTGGCTTAGCTTTATTGAATGTTGAGGCAAGCTTTGTGCTGTCTTGTGTTTTCCTATCATTCTCAGCTCCTCTACTATAGATAGCACATTTATAGAGTGGTTGAAATTTGGGGTATTGTAGTCTAGTCACAGATTTGAACCTGAATCCAGCCGCTCAGCTTTGTGACTTTGGGCAAGTCATTTTCCCCTCTGAATTTTATTTTTACATCTGTAATTCATGGAAACTGACATCCACTTATGATATTATTAGTAGTAACTTGTCTAATATCTATTTCTGGCCTTTTCCTTACAGACCTTTGGTTTTCCCTCAGTAATCTCAGGGTGTGTGTGTGTGTATGTGTGTGTGTGTGTTGGGCCTGGAGTCTGAAGTTGAAGCCTGAGACCTGTCTCTGAGCTTTTGTGCTCAAGGCTAGCACTCTACTCCTTTATCCACAGCTCAATTTTTTCTGGCTTTCCACTTTTTAGTTGGAGATAAGGGTCTCATGGAATTTCCTACTGGGCTGGATTTGTCCCTAGATCTTCAGATTTCAGCTTTTTGAATAGTTAGGATTCAGACAGCTCTGTGTATGTGTGTGTTTAATTATAAAAGGAACATAAAATGTATATTGCTGTGGTCTTTCAGGTTCTGTCTCTTCTACTGGATTATAAACTGTAGGAGTAGAACTCAGTACCTAGCATTATTAAACAGCTCTTTCAATGAATGAATATAGAAGTATATTTATTTAATGCTTAGGACTTTTTCCTCATGCATACTTTTTTGCTTTTTGATAAATTCATGTTTAATTATGAGCATTCTTTCTGTAATTATATATAACATTATGTATATGATATATGAAAACTTGTAGAGAAAGTAAACATGTGAAATTTATAATGGTTTCCTCTAGGAAGGAGGGGAGGCTTTTTTTTAAATATAAAAACATCTGAAGAAAGAAAGAAAGTCTTTGGGAACACGATTTTCTGTGGTTGCATAATAGTTTATTATATGACTATGCCAATTATTTTTAAACTGATCTCCTTTGGTACATTTAAATTGCTTTCAATTTGTTGTTCTTGTAAATTGTATTGGAATGAACAACCTTGCATAAGTCTATGCATGCCTCTGGTTATTTGCTTAGACTAGATTCTTAGGAATGGAATTATAGGGTATACATGTGTTTTGATGTCTATTTGTAAATTCCTTTTCAGTAAGGTTAAAACCTATTCAGTGGGGAAGATTTTAAACCCACAATAACAAGTTAGGGAAAAGGAAAATGTGCACAGAGGGTCTGATATCAAAAACAATTATTGGAAAATTCTCCTTGTAATGTCTCTTTCCCACCCCCCTCTGAGATATGAGGGCTTACTTTGTGACTCAGGCTAGTCTCAAATTTGTGGACATAAGTGATTGATCTCCCATTTCACTACTTTAGCCGCTTGAGCAATGGTGACTTCTGGAAGGTACCATCATGGTTGGCAAATTCTAATGTCTTTATGAATCGCAAAGATAAAGGACTCCTTCCTCTTTTTCTTCCCCGCTCCTCCTTTTCCTTTTCCTTCTCCTTCTCCTCTCCTTCTTTCTTTCTTCTTCTTCTTATTCTTTTTGCTGGTCTTGGGGCTTGAACTTAGAGCCTGGGCTCTGTTCCTGAGCTTCTTTTGCTCAAGACTAGTGCTCTACCACTTGAATCACAGCACCACTTCCACCTTTTTCTGTGATTAATTGGAGATAAGAGTCTCATGGACTTTCTTGCCTGGACTGGCTTTGAACCATAATCCTCAGATTTTAGCCTCCTGAGTAGCTAGTATTATAGTTGTAAGCCACCAGTGTCCAGCTTAAAGGACTGTTTTGGCTCCACAAAACTCTCCACAGTTACAGTATCTACTTTTCTATGAAATAGATACATTTCCACTTATTCCTGTCATTATTTGGAAAATACAAAATAACATTACTTTGTTGTGATTTCAAAACTCATTGAAGAGTCAGGAGTTTGGCTTTGGTAAGAGTGCTTGCCTAGCGTGCACTAAGATCCGAGTGTGATTCCTGGGGCACATATACATAGAAAAAGCCGGAAGTGATGCTGTGGCTCAAGTGGTAGAGTGCTAGCCTTGGGAAAGCCCAAGGACAGTGTTCAGGCCCTGAGTTCAAAAAAGAAACTCACTGAATATGAGCCACAGTGGCTCAGGAGGTAGAGGCAGGAGACCTTACAAGTTTTGAGGTCATCCCAATCAGTTGGTGAGACCCTATCTCAACAACCAACTACAAACACAAAAGGACTGGGACATGGCTCAAACATTAGCAGTATAGCAATGAAAATTAAGATGACCTGAGTCAGGACATGATCTTGAAGACTCTTCTTAAAGTAGAGCTGGACTGTGAAAGTGCATCCTTCTTGGGAAGAAGAATTAAAGAGAAAAGAAGTGTGTTGTAGACAACTGGACACTACGGTGGGGGTAGGGAACCCACTTTTTCAAAACCTAAATGAATTAAAAGGGATAGGGAGGTCAGGAGAATCACTGCTACAAGTCAGAAAACATTGAACCAAGTCAGAAGCAAAGTTCCTCTGCTGTGCATTAGGAGCACAGCATACCTAGCTTGGGCTCAAGTAATTTTAGTTGTGCTACCTTGAAAATCTTCATAACAAAGAGGATATATTTCAATAATTGACCCTACTGTCAGGGCTTGAGCTCAGGACCTGCAGGCTGTCCCTGAACTTCTTTGTGTTCAAGGCTAGTGCTCTACTTCTTGAGCTATAGCATCACTTTTGGCCTTTTCTAAGTGGTTTATTAGAAAGAAGAATCTCACAGATTTTCCTGCCTGGGCTGGCTTCCAACACAGATCCTCAGATCTCAGTATCCTGAGTAGCTGGGATTATAGGCATGAGCCACTAGCACCTAGCTATTATCTGTCTTTGATGACCAGAAGTACACACACTATAGGAGGCACATGATGACAGGCTGTCATTATGTTGCCCAAACGAACATTGAACTCACTGTGTAGCCCAGATTGGCCTTAAACTTGAGATTCCTCCTGCTTCAGCCCCTCAAGAGGCCAGGATTACAGGCATGTGTCACCACACCCATCCACGATTGTATTTTAGGATGTCAGGAAACATCGAGAGAGGTAAACCTGGTAAATAATCTCCAGTGGTTTTCCCATTCAACAATCTATAATGAATCAAAATGACATAATTTTATTGACAGACCCATTTATATTCTATAATTTTGTAATCAACCAAGTAGCCAATTAAATTATGTAAAAGAAAGCAGGCGCTTAGTGGGCATCTGAAGGTGAGAGGAGAAATTGACAGTGGGAAAGATGAGGGTCATTGGGAGAGAAGAGGATAAGGATGAGGTAGGCAAAGCGTGGTTTATGCCACTCAAAATTCTTTGATCTTGATGCTCAAGGCATGGAGTGCCATTGAGGGATTGAAGCATTGGTCTGACATTGACCCATGGGCTTTACAAGTCATGTTGATCTCATCCTGGCTCTCATTCTCTGAATAACCCATGAAGACTACATCGCACAAATATTTCCACATCTCCTCCCATCCCGCCCTTAGAGAATCATGTTGTAGCTACTAGAGTTTGTATTCTGAAGATGATTAGAGATGACTTCTTTTTGAGTCGGCTCATGTTGCTCAGTTGTCCAAAGTAGTTACTGGAGAATGACGCCCTGTTCCCTTCCCCCCCACCCCCGGGGTGGGAGTTGAGGCTGCTACCTCATCCTGAAAAGATGTGTTGTTTCATGATATCGGCTTACAGCAAAAACAGGCACAGATAACTTTTCAAACATTTAATTGTAATACTTCCATGCTTAAATCACCCAATTGGCTTTGGAAAATATGCAAGCTCTTCAAATTGCATTCTCTTTTAACTCACAATTCACAGTAAAACAGGCTAGTTTGTATACTTAAGACATTTGAAAATAGGAGCATAAAATGGCCTAAACTTGCATCCCTTTCTGTTTCCAAAAAAAGCACTGTATCAGCTGGTACTGGCAGCTCATGCCTATAATCCTAGGTACTCAGGAACCTGAGATGTGGGCATCACAGTTCAACTTCAATCCAGGCTGACAAGTCTCCATTTAACCAGCAAACACCCAGAAACAGAGCTGTGGCTCAAGTGGTAGAAAATCAGTATTTTAATTTTTTCCCACTCCTGGAGCTTGATGAACTCAGGGTCTGGGCGCTGTCCCTGAGCTTCTTTTTGCTTAAGGCTAGCATTCTACCACTTGAGCCACAGTGCTACTTCTGGCTTTTTCTGTTTATGTGGTACTGAGGTGTTGAACCTAGGACTTCATGTATGCTAGGCAAGCATTTACCACTAAGCCACATTCCCAGCCAGAAAATCAGTCTTGATTGAAAAAGCTAAGGGACAGAGCTCTGGCCCCGAGTTCAAGTCCCAATTGGGAGCAGAGTACCTTAAATGCAATAAACAATAAGAAGCAGCTTATTAATGCACTTTTTGTCACTTGTATTGTATATGACAAAGTATGGAAGGGTTTGCATTAGAGCTTGAATTCATTGCCTAGGGCTCCTGGGACAAAGTATCTACCCCAAACTGGATGGCTTAAAACAACAGAATGAGTATTTCTGGGGATGAGCCCAGAGCACTGTGTTAGAGCCATAGGGCAGGGCAGATTTTCTCAGAAGGGGATGTGTGTAGCAGCTGCCAATTGTAGTACCAAGATAGAGGCAAGAGCAAGTGGCATGGAGAGCTCCAGAGTTAGTCAAAAGAAGAGGTGACCTCAATTTCTGTCATTGGAAACCAAGTCTGCTGCCAGAAAAGGGGTCATAGATACGGCCACAGTGAACACCTCAGAATGTGATTTGGTCCTAAACCATGTCAGAACAGGCTGGTCTGTGAAGGGTTGTATGAACTCAGCTTTAAGGAGTGGGGACCAGGCAGAGGCAAAGGAGGACGCTTAGATAAACAACATCAACTACATCAAGAGCTATTTTATTACTTATGATCGGATTAGAGGAAGTTAGGCCTAATGTTAAACCAACCTAAACTCTGTGTGTGTGTGTGTGTGTGTGTGTGTGTGTGTGTGTGTGTGTGTGTGTGTGTTGGTACTAGCACTTGAATTCAGGGCTTCCCATTTTATTAGGTTTTTTCCACTCAAGGCTTAAGCCACACCTCCATTTCCAACATTGTGCTGGTTGGTTGGATATAAGAGTTCCTCAAATTGGTCTGTCTAGACTGTATTTGAACCAAGATCCTTAGCTCTCAGTCTCTTCAATTGCTAGGATTATAGGCATGAGTCACCAGTGTGGTACCCAGAACTAAAGATCTTCTTATACTGAAAAAGTTTGTGTGTGTGCCATACATGTGAACTCAGGGCCTAGATGCTATCCCTGATTTTCATTTGCTTAAAGGCAAGAGCCCTACCACTTGAGCCAGAGCTCTACTTCTAGTTTTTTGGTAGTTTATTAGAAATGATACTCTCATGGTCTTTCCTGCTCAGGCTGGCTTTAAACTACAGTTCTCAGATCTCAGCCTCCTGAGTAGTGAGGATTACCGATGTGAGCCATTGGTGCCTGGAAACTAGTTACTTTTAAGCATATTATAAATTGATGAGTGTCTGATGCTTGCTTTTTTCATGGTGCATACACTTTATTAAGTTTGAAATTTTCATGATAAAAATAGCTTTGTAGGAGTACCATTATTAACATAACCTTACTTCAGACAGATTTTTTATTGCTGGAGACATCTCTTCCATGTAAAAATATATTAAAGGTTGGAACAGAAGAAATACCAACTACAGATGGTAAGCATTTTCTTGCAAAGTCACATCAAATTTAACATTAGTCCTGGAAAATAGAAACATGTTTTAAATAAAAGGTTTTTAATATTCTTTTAACTGGGTGTAGATTTCCACCATCTAGGATATCATCATCAAGAATACCACTTGGCTGGGTGCTTGTGGCTCACACCTGTAACCCTACCTACTCAGGAGTGTGGTTCGAAGCTAGCCCAAGCAGGAAGGTCTGTGAAAGTCTTCAGTTAGTTACCAGAAACTGAAAGTGGCACTGTGACTCAAAGTGATAGAGTGCAAGCAAGCCTTGAACAAGAAAGTTCAGGGAATTGTCCCAGTGTCTCCCCTCCCACTCCCCCAAAAAGGATACCATTTCAATAGGATGTTGGTGGCTTACAATTGCAATCTTGGTTACCAGGAGTCTGAGACTGTGGTTCAAAACTAGCCTAGGCATAAAAGTCTAAGCCTCCATCTCCCAAATAAGAAACAAATGGTTAAGGTGAAGGCATGGCTTAAGTGGTGGAAGACTAGGTGAGCAGGCACAGAGGCTTGAGTTCAAACTCCAGTACTGAAAAATAAAGAAGATGACCACTTTAAGTAAAATATATTAATAAGTGCACATCTTTGGCTTAAAAGCATTTTCATTGAAAGGTTCTATTATGTAGTATTTATGGAAAAAGATTTGTGTGTGTGTGTGTGTGTGTGTGTGTGTGAAATAGGTGATATTAGTACACTTGAGGCAGATTGTAAGACAATGGTTCCATAAAAGGTGAACAATTCTGTTGAGAGCAAATTAGTAGTCATAAGGGAATAAAATAGCTTTGAAAAGGTTTCTGCAGTTCCTTCACCCATCAGTGGTATGTGCAGGCACAATTTACACATGAAGTGCTTTCCTACTTTAGGAAGAAAGAAACAAATTAACTCCCTAAGAATTCTTTTTTCTTGCTCTTTTTGGGGGTAGAGTAAAGTGGGGTGGAGGGGTTGATCTTAGGGCTTGAACTCTGGGCTTTGGGTGCTGTCCCTGAGCTCTTCAACTCAAGGCTAGCGCTCTACCACCTGAACCATGGTGCCAGTTCCCTAAGAATTCTTAATTGTCTTTTTCTCTTAAAAACATGTCCAGGGGTTGGGAGTTTGGCCTAGTGGTAGAGTGCTTGTCTAGCATACACAAAGTCCTAGGTTCAATTCCTTGGTACTACATACACAGAAAAAGCTGAAAGTGGTGCTGTGGTTCAAGTGGTAAAGCCCTAGCCTTGAGCAAAAGAAGCTCAAGGACAGTGCACAGGCCCTGAGTTCAAGCCCCAGGACTGCTCCCCTCCCCCCAAAAAAGTTCCAAGGTGTTGCTGTGATGAGGAAAAGAGGTGCACCTAATGCTGAAAATGAGTGTTGAGCTTTCCTCGGCAGTGTAATACAGAACAGTGCTGTTATTCTTCTCAACGTGTGGTGCCCTGATGTATGTATGGCAAATGCATCATCTGGGAACTTGTTAAAAAAAAATACCAGAGCCTAACCCTACCCAATCAGACCTAAGCTCTCCAGGTGATTCAGATGTCTGCTCAACCAATGGGAGGGAGGATAGTAGTTCCCAAATTTGGTGTAGGTCAAAATCCCCTGTGGACCTTTTAGAGAAACTTCTCAGCCTTAGAAATACTTCTCAGAGGAAGTTCTGACTCATAGGCCCAGAACAGGGTTAGGAATCTGTGTTTTCAGAGACAGATGTCTAGAACTTCATATAATTTGGGGATCATTTTAATTTGGAGGAGTGCATCTAGGCTGATAAAATACTCTTGGCAGGGCCGGGAGTTTGGCCTAGTGGTAGAGTGCTTGCCTAGCATGCACCAAGACCTGGGTTCGATTCCTCTGTACCACATACATAGAAAAAAGCCAGAAGTGGTAGAGCCCTAGCCTTGAGAAAATCCAGGGACAGTGCTCAGGTCCTGGACTCATGCTCAGGACTGGCCAAAAATAAATAATAAAATAAATAAATAAAAAAATACTCTTGGCAGTAACTTCACTATTGATTGCACTGATTAAAAGCAACGATTTATGCTAATAGATGAAAATAGATTAGATTTTATTAAACCCTTTACATTGTTATAACAGCAGAGGCCAAACTAACCAAGTACACACACAAAAAAACCCTCCTGTTGTTATTCTTCCTAGTAGTTATTGTGCTAGATACTTTCCTATGAAACAGAATTTGAGTGTGTGTGTGTGGGGGGGGGGAGTCTGAAATTGAACCTATGGCCTCTACTGCTCTACTGCTGAGCTACAATCCTAGTCACTTTCTCCTTTTCTGTGTCCTTCCTTCTTTCCTTCAATTCCTTCCTTCTTCCTCTTCCTCCCTCTCATTCTCCTTTTTTGGTGTTTCTGGAGTTTGAACTCAGGATTTCTTGCTTTTGAAGCATGTCTCTAGGGGGACCCCCCACTTATTTTTGCGTCCAACTTTGCACTCATAGCTTTCATATTACATGATCATCAGAATTCCCATTTAAGTGGATGCAGAAAAATGCATGCAGCTGATGTAATATATTTCCCCAATAGGCCCCCTTTCGTTATTAGCCAAACCAGGCAAAGATCATCTTCTGTGTTATTTTATCAAGAATAAATTCCCATCAGCGCCATTACAGGGTCAAAAGGCAAATCACTTTTCATTTATTTTTCTTCCTGAGATCACGAAATGTAAGACTAGGAGAAGCTTAGCATCCAGTTCTCTGCAAGGTTTGTCTTGTAAACCATCCTTGAGGGAGTGCGAATAAAGGAGCCGGCAGGTAACCTGATCTGGTCTGCCAGGTGAGTCCTGGGTGAGATGCAGGCACGCTCTCGGGAGCAAAGCCCTCCTGGGGAGGAAGTGGAGTCCTCGGTGTGGGATCTGGGTCCCTCTCCACGCCTGAGCAACGCTGGGAATTCCCAGACTAACTTTGCGTGGCTCGGCCTTTCAGCACGCCTGGCACTCAACAGACATCCAAGAAATGGCAGCGTGCCGAGCAGGGACATAGCTCTCCCTTAGCAGTCTGGACATGAAACCCCTCCAGGTGCCACCGAGCGGCCACCATTATGTCGCTTGGCCCTCTTGCCCCTTCCATTCTGCGTGGGAGCCAAGGCCGGCTGGCAGCGCACGCGCTCTCGGCTCCTCCAAACCCGCGCCCCGCCCGCGCCTCGGGCACCCGGCGCGCTCCCGCCGCCGACCCCGCCCAAGCCCCGCCCACCCCGTCGGCCCCGCCCACCCACTCAGCCCCGCCCAGCCTCCTCCCCGCGTCCCCGCCCGAAGCCGACGAGTGGCGGCGGCGGCGGCCCCGAGACCGGGTTCTCTCAGACAAGAGGGCGGGTGGAGGAGGAAGCGGCCGAGCCCCGACTCCCGCTCCGACACGCCGAGCACCGCCCGCCTCAGCCTACCCAGCGGCCGGTCAGCTTCGGGCCTCGCGGAACTAAGAGGAGAGGAGAGGCAGCCGCGGTTGCGAGGAGGCGGCGGGGGCGCGGGTGCAGGCGGCGCGGCGGGCCGCGGCTGCTGCTTTGTTGTGCGGCCCGGGCCCGGGGAAGGAGTGGGAGGAGGGGGGGAGCTCGGCGTCCCGCTCCCTCCGCGGCTCATGGCGACGACGCTCGGCACATCCGGGACCCTGCGGCCGTGGCGGCCGTGGCGCCGGCTGCTCGGGCCCCAGCTCCGGCCGCTGTGGTGACTCCGCCGCGCCTCGCCGTCGCCTCTGCCCCGTCGGCCCGCCGCCACTGCCTCCGCCGCCCCCGCCGCCGCCTCCTCCCCCCGCCGCCTCCCCGGTCGCTGGGGACATGTCTAACCCGGGAGGCCGGAGGAACGGGCCCGTCAAGCTGCGCCTGACAGGTGAGGGGGGCGGGCGCGGGGAGGGCGGCCGGCGGGGGTGGGGGGTGCCTGTGGCCTTGGGCCGGGGTCAGGGTCGCGATCCATGGGGACGCTGGGGGGGGGGGGTCAGGGCGTGGGAAGGCCTAGTTCAGGGAGAGTCATTGGAAGAGCCCTCACCGGGGCCGGGAAGACGCTTACGAAAGCCCAGGGTGGCTCGCGGGTCTTTTGTGCTGGGCAGAGAGACAAGGACTGGGAAACGCCGACGGCTTGGAGGTCGGGGAGCCCGACTCTCTCCCCCGGTGGCTGCGCAGGTGGGGTGGTGGAGGGAGATTATTGAATCTGGCTGCTGACTGCGCGCAGTAAACACTCCTTAAAGATGGAGTGCTTAACGGGTGTGTGTGTGTGTGTTCGTTCGCTCGCTCCAGGGTTGTTAACTTGGACACCTACTCATAACCGGGTGTAAAACCTTTGCTCTCTGCTGCCAGCCTCGGTGGCCGGTGCCACCCACCTCACACGCCCGTCTTTGGAAGGGAAGGAGACTGAGGTCGACTTTTCCGGTGTTGTCTGCCGGATCCCAGGACTCCTCCGGGTTCATTGTACGCTCTGTGTTTTGATTGCCGGGTTGCTTGCTTGGGGTTTGTTTTTTTTTGTAGGCCGCAGAACTTGTGGCTCGCGTCTGACTTCTAGACCTGCTTTAGAAACTTCTTCTTTGGATACATGTCTAAGTAGATGCTCATACAAACTTGCAAGCGAGCTTTCCCTCATTTCTCTCCACCCCTTCCCTTTCCTAAATGGAAAAGAATGTCTGGAAAGGGGTTCGCTAGAGAGAAGACTAATGTTGCAAAGGGGGTATGGTTCCAGGTGCATGGAATCTTTGAAAATTACAGCTGTGGTTCTGGTTTTGGTGCCATTTTTGGTGTTTTTCACCTGGACCTGCCACCCTCGTTTTAAAGATGATTTGTATTTTGTGTGAAAAGTGTAATTGACGGCAGTGTCGTTATACGAGTTTCATCACCGTTAATAAATTGCCCATGTTTATATTCGGATGTGTGATGGGAAAGATGATTTTTCCATAGAGGACCGGTGTGGCAAGAATAAACTGTAATTCCTATGTGTCCACACAAGACTTTGCGATTTATATGCACTAATTTTGTAGCTGAATCCTGCGTGTCACATCTCACTCCATTGGCTGAAGTTTCTAGACAAAAACTTATAGTGAATTTGGTATTTGAGAAATTAGCTTAATATCGGTTGGCTGGAATTTCAGAGATAAAGTGTAAAGTTTTACTTTCCCTAGGGAAAATGTTAAGGAATTATTAAATGCATGTTTTTTTCCACTTTATGCTTAATTAATTTTTACTAGCTTATATTAGTGATACTGTATTCCAATCAGTCTCATCCCCTGTCACACACTTCCTGCTTGGCTGTGTTTCTTAGTAGAAAACCTAGAATGATGCTTGTTTCCCTTTCTAGTTTCCTTATTTTGGGGGAGTCACAGAAAACTTTTATAAGGGATCTTTGTTGTTTTTGTTTATCTGTAGTTTTTCTGCTCTGTTCTGTATCAGTAACTATAGAAAGAACCTTTGGTGGTTGGTGTGCAGAAACCATCAGTAGTAGACTAGTGCCATTATTTTCCCCCTAGGCTCTATGCATACAGAGAAAGTGAGGGAGAAACAGGGCTTTTTGATTGTTCTGCAGATAAAATAAGCTTTTTACTGTGAAAATGTATTTTAACTGCGATTTAGTAGACCTTATAATGCCCACCTGTGGTTTCCTTATTACATATAATACAATATAAAAATTAATGAGTAAAGTTTGTTAGGCAAAATTGAAATTTTTTTGGTGGGGGGAGAGGGAATATTGGCCTAAATTTATGTATTGACTTCATAGATTTTCTGAAGAATTTTAAATGTCCTGTGTCCTCTTAATTGTAAAAACAATTCCAAGTATTCTTCATTTCTTAAAACTGTTGGGAATTTGTCTTCAAATAGCTTTCTCAAGAGTTTGAAAAAAAATATTAAAATATCATTTCCCCATAGTTACATATTGTAGCATCTCTTCTGTTTTTCCAGGAAAGTTAACGTATTTTTAAATTTTTGTTCATCATTTACAAATTAGATGGTATAGATTTTACCAAATAGATTTCAAGAGCTGGATTCAATTAGCAGCTTTTTAGGACATAAACATTAAAGGGTTAGATGGAAAAGATTGTTTTGACTGACTGGATAAATGACAGGGCTGTGTTTGATGTGTGTCCAGGAATTGGTCTGGAGCTGGTGCCCAACTTCTCAGTCCATTTTGAGAAGCCAAATAAAATATTTAACCTAGGCCTCATTTTGTTTTTTAAAAAAGTTGATTCTTTGTTAAGGCCTTAAGAGATGTTTGGCATACCTTTAGACTAAGTGTTTAACAGTTCATTTAGATCTGGGCTTCCTAATAGAGAAAATTCACTAACAGAAAGGCAGACCCCACAGAGAAGTTTTATTTGGTTTACAGTACACTTGCACTGTGAGATGTTTTGAAATTCTTGTTCTTTGCTTTAATGCCATGCTAGTATTTTAAATTTGTAGAGTGCTTTTAATTCTAAGGTACTTTATAAACTGTAGTTGCTGTACTTTATCCTCGGTGTGATCTTTGGTGTGGAATTGCTCATTTAATGAGAAATGTCAATGATTCTTGCAAGGGCACACACACACACTCACACACTCACAGATCCTAAAGGATAGGAGATATTTGAGCCATGAGATCTCTACCCACAATAGATACTAGTGTTTTTTCATATATGATTCCTAAAACTACAAGTAGCAAACTGTGGTATTTGTTGTTAATGCTAAGAAGGTGTGGTCACTTTTTTTTTTTTTTTTTTTGCCACTCCTGGGCTTGGGCTCAGGGCCTGACCACTGTCCTTGGGTTTTCCCAAGGCTAGAGTTCTACCACTTGAACCACAACACCAGTGCTGTCTTTTTTCTATGTATGTGGTACTGAGGAATTGAACCTGGGTCTTTATGCATGCTAGGCAAGCACTCTACCACTAGGCCAAACTCCTGGCCCCAAGGTGTGGTTACTTTTATCCCAAACTTGAGATTCCCCAGGCTATTGATAGTTAAAATGTCATATGGTCTGTCAAGCTACTTCTGTTGTTCCTTATGACATACTTGATCATCAAAGCAGGCTATGTATTAATGTTATCAATTTAATCTAGCAGATTGATTATACAATGTGTAATTTGTATAGCATTATACTAGCCATATCAGATAAAAACTTTACTTACAACAGTAAGAAATGAAAGTTTTTCTATGTGTTTAGTTATTAACTAAAGGGAGGGTTAATTTTTTTTTAATACCATTATTGCTTTTGAAAATCTAAGGCTGAAAAAAGCAGTTTAGTTTGTAAATCTTTAAACTCCCAGGCATGGAGAAATAAAAAGAGTATTTCTCCAGAACATTTATGTAGGTCTTTTTCTGAATTCATTCTTTTTGTATTTTGCTCTTCGTATTATTAACTTATAAAATCCTAATAGCAGGAAGGTTAGCCTCACCTAAAACGTAGGGAAAATTAATTTAAAAAAATCTCACTTAGGGGCTGGGAGTTTGGCCTAGTGGTAGAGCGCTTGCCTAGCATGCATTAAGACCTAGGCTTGTTTCCTTGTACCACATATATAGAAAAGCTGGAAATGGTGCTGTGGCTCAAGGGGTAGAGTGCCAACCTTGAGGAAAAGCTCAGGGACAGTGCTCAGGCCCTGAGTTCAAGCCCCAGGACTGGCAAAAAAACCCCAAAAACCTCCAAAAAGCAAAAAAAACTCACTTGAAGTATGCCAATATATGAATATGGTGAATATTTTATTGGTCAGTTTTTAAAAATTCAACTTGATTACATCTTGCTGATTTCCAAATATAAATATATCTGTACATCATAATTTACAGGAGTATTGTTGATTTGAATACCCCCAATTTTTTTGGTTTGTGTTGAGGAAAACAGTGTGGATTAGCTCCAGATTCTTCTAAGTTCTCTCTTGTGTAACCTTTAGAAAGGCAGTATAACATGTCGAGGGGTTTTATGTAGTTTGGTTTTCTTGGTAAGTCTGAATGTGGTTTTTTGTTTTTTTATTTTTGGTCGTGGTGCGTGAACTTTGGGCCTGTGCACTGTCCCTGAGCTCTTCAGCTCAAGGCTAGTGCTTTACCACTTGAGCCACAGCACCATTTCTGGCTTTTTCTGTGTATGTGTTACCAAGGAATTGAACTCAGGGCTTCATGTCTTCTAGGCAAGCACTCTACCATTGAGCCATGCTCCCAGCCCCTATTTTGGCTATTTTTGAAGATGTACTATATTTTATACTTAAAACTCATTGCAATTAGATTATAAATTGTTGTGTTATTGTGATACATAATATGAAAATACCATTATTGTTTCTAGAGAGAACTGTTTGGCACCGGCTAGGTTGTGAAACTTTGTTCATATTGTTTTTTTTCTCTTGGTCTCATTTTTTTTTTTTTTTTTGCCAGTCATGGGTTTGAGCTCAAGGTCTGAGCACTGTTCTTGGACTTTCTCAAGGCTAGAGCTCTGCCACTTGAGCCTTAACACCACTTCTGGCTTTTTTCCTATATATGCGTTACCTATGAATTGAACCCCAGTCTTCATGCATGCTAGGCAAGCACTCTACCACTAAGCCAAACTCCCGGCCCTCTTGGTCTCATTGTATTGTTAGTTTATGTTGAAGAATGCTGGGTCCTTGAACTATACTCTTGTAATCAGCATTGTTACATGTTTCTGTATGATAGACATGTATTAAGTGTCAGGCATTGTATCAAGTTCCTCATCTATTATCTCTTTCAGTTCTCAAAATAATTCCATAAAGGATGGGCTGTGAGTGTGTCTTAGTGGTAGAGTGCTTGCCTAGCATGCACAAAGACCTGGGTTTGATTCCTCCGTACCACATACATAGAAAAAGCTGGATGTGATGCTGTGGCTCAAGTGGTAGAGCGCAAGCCTTGAGAAAGCCCAAGGACAGTGCTCAGGCCCTGAGCTCAAGCCCCAGGACTTGTAAAAAAAAAAATAGTAATTTCATAAAGGATGAAGTAGGAGGTCCAGTAAGTATCAGAACCAAGGCTATCTGCCTAGAAATGGTAAAAGTAAAAGGGATATATTATATTTATTTGGAAGTTCTTGAAGTCCTTGCTTAACTTTTAAGGTTCAATTTAAGGATTATCCTGTATGTCTTGAACTTTACCTGGCCTGAATTGACCTCTTCTCCATAAAAGGCTTTCTCTAGACCTAATAAAGAACACTTAAATGTTTCTATGCCATCATTTTCAGGAAGGTAGGTCCTGTGTTAGCATTGGTTAAGAGCTTTTTGGTATTTTATTCAATGAATGCTAAGTAATGTTATACAGTCCTATGTTTGCTATGGCTAATGCATTATGTATGAAGTCACAGACAGTGAAGAACTCATTTAGGACCCTGCTAAGGATCTCAATTCCAAGCCATCCTGAGAAGGAAAGCCCAGGAGACTCTTCATCTCCAATTAACTACAAAAAAGCCAGTGTGGCTCAAGTGGTAGAGTGCCAGCCTTGACCAAAAAAACTCAGGTATGGCACTCAGGAGCTGCATTTAAAAACAACAAAACTCCCCCCAAACCCAATCAACCAACCGACCACCCCCCAAACCAAACCAAAACAACAATCTGGTGGCAGTACAGTTTATAGTTCCGAACACTGGTTTTAGGGTAGCTAGTTAGGAGGATTTTACAGGAACCATTTAAGGTTTCTTTTTGTTGGTGTTTTAACATTTGCTTGAAAATTTTTATTACAGATAATTGCTGTAAATATATTGATACAGATAACTTTGTGTGTGTGTGCTGGTCCTGAGGCTTGAACTCAGGGCCTGGGTGCTGTCCCTGAGCTTTTTCTTTTTCTTTTTGCCAGTCTTGGGTCCTGGCACTGTTCCTGAACTTCTTTTGCTCAACGCTAGCAATGTACAACTTGAGCCACAGCGCCAGTTCAGCTTTTTCTGTTTATGTGGTACTAAGGAATGGAACCCAGCAATCTACCACTAATCCACGTTCCCAGCTCTTTTTCAGTTTTTAATTGGACAATTCCTTTCCTTTTTTGTTGGTTGCTCATTGGGCTTGAATTCAGGGCGTTGGCATTGCCCCTGAGGCTCTTGGCTCAAGACTAGTGCTTTAACCATTTTGAGCCCCAGCGTCACTTCCTCCCTGAGCTTTTTCAACTTGAGGATAGTACTCTATCACTTTGAGTACACGTGTGTGCGTATGTAGGTATGTGTCTGTGATTAATTGGAGATTAGAGTCTCACAGACTTTCCTGCCTAAGTTGTTGTTGTTGTCGTTGTTTTTGCCAGTCCTGGGGCTTGAACTCAGGGTCTGGGCACTCTCCTTGGACACTTTTTGCTCAAGGCTAGCACACTGCCACTTTTGCCACAGCACCACTTCCATCTTTGTGTATGTGGTACCAAGGAAGAAGCATGCTACCTCTAGGCTAAGCTCTTAGACCCTTAGGCTGGCTTTGAACCACAATTCTGAGATCTCAGCCTCCTGAGTAGCTAGTATTACTGCTGTGAGCCACCAGCTCCCAGCACACGCACATGCATGCTTGAGCATGGCTGGTGCTATACTACTTGAACTATACTCCCACTTAAGGCTTTTTGCTGGTTATTTGGAGATAAGAGCCTCAGAATTGCCTGCTGAGGCTAGTTTTGAGTCTTTATTTTTTAATTTTTTATTTAATTCTATTTTTTTTCCAATTCTGGGACTTGAACTGAGGGTCTGGGTACTGGGTACTGTCCTTGAGCTTTTTTTTTTTTTTTTTGGATAGCACTCTACCACCTGAGCCATAGCACCACTTCCAGCTTTTTCTGTGTATATGGTATCAAGAAATGGAACCCAGGGGTTCGCAACATGCTAACAAGTAATCTACCACTAGACTACACTTGCAGCCCTGAGATGTAATTGTTTTAAATGTCAGTTGAATTGTGTTGTTGTTGCTTATTTTTTCTACAAAGTAGAGGAAGACAACGTTAGGATCCAGATTTTATTGGCCACTACATGTTTTTTTAATACTCTCACTTGGCTTTTTCTCTCAAGACCAGTGTACTTCTGACTTTTTGCTTGTTAGTTGGAATTAAGAATCTCACAAACTTTTCTGCCTAAGGTGGCTTTGAACTGTGATCTTCAGATTTCAGCCTCCTGAGTAGTAGTATAGGCATGAGCCAGAGGCATCCAATGACCATTTGTATTCATCTATGAGAATTGTCACAAAGCAGAAATCTAATCTATAGATCTCTCTCTCTCTTTTTCTCTCTCTCTCTCTGTCTCTCACATACATACATAGACATATGCATATATGTTGTATATGTATACACATGGATATGTACATATACAAATAGACTTGTTTTGTTCTTGGGGCTTGAACTAGGGGCTCATATTTGCTAGTAAGTGTTCTGCCACTTGAACCAAATGTCCAGCTCCATAGATCCTGTTTTTATAGATCCTGTTTTTTTTTTCTGTAAGATATTCTTGGTAATAAAGCAATTTGTCAAAATATTGTGGAGAGAATTGAAATAGGAGGCAGAAAATTTGTATTCTGATTCTAATTATGCCATATAAAATCTGTGCGTATGTGTGTGTGCATGTATGTATGTGTGCCTGCCTGCCCTGGGACTTGAATTCAATCAGGCCTGGCCACTATTCTTCTTTTTTTTTTTTTTTCCCTCTAGTCCTGGGCTTGAGCATTGTCTTTGGGCTTTCTCAAGGCTAGAGCCCTACCACTTGAGCCACAGGTCTGTCGCTTATTTTATTTATTTTTGATTAAGGCTAGTGTCCTACTACTCGAGACATAGTTCCATTGCTTACTTCAAACTGTAAGCCTCTCTGTCTCAAATAGCTACAATTACAGGTCTAAGGCCACTAACTACCACATTATTTTCTGCCTTTTTTTTGTGTGTGTGATACTGAGGTTTGAATTCAAGGCCTTACATTAGCCTGGCAGATATTCAGCTACTCAAGCCATATTCCTGGCTCCCTTTGCTTTTAGTTTGTGAATAAAGTCTTGTACTTTCAGCCTGGGGCAGGTCTCAGACTCATGCCTATGTCTTCCACTATAACTTGTACTTGGCTTATTTGTAGAACTGAGGTCTTATTATGGTTTGCCTGGGCTGACCAAAGATTGTGTTTTAAATAAATTTGTTAAGGCCAACTGCAGTTTATATTTTACAGAAAGAGATACGATGTTAAAGCTATTTAAAAATGATAGTAGACAACTAACTGAACTTTTCTGTTCTTTTCCTCTCCAAATTTTTTGTAGAAAGTAGAACTTTGGAGACTAGTTTAAATGGATTAGGATTTGGAGTTACAGTTGCAGTAAGATATATGAATACAGTTCCCTGTAGCATGCTGGCACTTAAAATATAGCCTGTTTGGAGTTGGGAATGTAGTTTAGTGGTACAGTGCTTGCCGAGCATGCATGAAGTCCTAGGTTCCATTTCTCAGTACCATATACACAGAAAAAGCTGGAAGTGGTGTGGTGGCTCAAGTGGTAGAGTGCTATCCTTGAGCATAAGAAGCTTAGGGACAGTGCCCAGGCCTTAAATTAAAAATAAAAAAGCCTGTAGTTTTTCCAGTTACCCATAGATGGAACTGTTTCTGCACAGGTAAATGGATGCCAAGCTTGAGTGAGGCCTGTAAAATAAATACAAACTCAGATGGGTGTGTTAATTTCTAATTTTTCCTGGATTTGAAGGATCAGATTTTAAAAGGTGAATAGCTTATATTGAAAGTCTGTTACCTTACTTTAGGCCCTCTGATATGAGCTCACCAAATACTGCATCTTACAGAGACAGAAGTTCTTGCATTGAATTAAACAAACAGTAGTTAATCCTGCTTTATTTTCTACCATAATATGGAAGGATAAGGATTTAAAAATGATTTTTCTTTCAGTGAAGGATGAATCATTAATTTGCTAGATCTGGAATTTTGTAAAAAAAAAAAAAAAGCATTTCTCCCCCTACCCATTAATGAGATTTGAATTCAAGGCCTTAGGCTTGCTCTTTTATCTTCCTTCTCCACCTAGTCTTTCTGCTTAGTAATCTAATTAGCTTTTTGGGGGGATGCTATCCAGGAGCTTGAATTGTCCTGGATTCTGTTCTTTGTTTTTGCTCAAGGGTACTGCTCTAGCACTTGAGCCTTAGCTCCACTTCCAGCTTTTTGGGAGTTTGTTGGAGATAAAAGTTGCAGAGACTTTCATACTTTCATTCTGGGGCAGACTTTGAACCATGATCCCCAGATCTCAGCCTCCTGAGTAGCTAGGATTACAGATGTGAGCCACCAAAGGGCTGTCTTTTACTGAACCCAGTTTAAAGCTAGAGGGCAAGGAAGCCCAGTTAATGTAGGCCATAAAAACGGCTTCTAAGACCGAGAGTAAAAGGTGGAGGGAGAATGTATGGATCTGGAGGAACAAATTGAAAGGATCTTTTATTTATCTTCCTGCATCTCTTTAGCATACTCCTCTTTGTATTATCTTATTGATCTAAAATAAAATTTACTGTGTTGATGTGTTCCTTAAGCACTTTGGACTCCTTTATAGTTGAAGAATACCTCTTACTGATATTTGAACGCCTCTTATTGTGTAATCACAGTGATCCACAGACTTTTTTTTTGGTTGTGGGACTTGAACTCTGGGCCTGGGCATTGTCCCTGAGCACTTCAGCTCAAGGCTTCTGCCCTACCCTTGAGCCACTGTGCTACTTCTGGTTTTCTGGTGGTTAATTGGACATAAGAGTCTCACAGACTTTAGTGCCTGGGTTGGCTTTGAGCCTTGATCCTCAGATCTCAGCTTCCTGAGTAGCTAAGATTACAGGTGTGAGCCACTGTGCCTGGCCTGATCCACAGACTTTTATTAAAAGAATAATATTTTTAGAAGAGATGTCTGAGAAACAGCTACATAATACTTATGAAACATGAGAAACTTGGTACATGCTTGTAATCTCAGCACTTAGCATTACATGGAAGGCTGATGCCGATTGAGGCCAGCGTGGACTACACAGCAAAATCTTGTCTTAAAAGAGAGAGGAAAGAAGAGAAAGAAAAGATGAGAAACATAACTAAGAATCAAAACTTTAATAATCATACTATCATAGAATATTAGTGTAGTTTGTGAAACTTTTTATCTCCAGTTAAACTACTCCCCCCCCCCTAAAAAAAAAATAAAGAAGCCAGAGCTCTGGCTCAAAGGTAGAGTACTAGTTATGAGCACAAAAGCTCAGGGAAAGCATCCAGGTTCAAAGTTTAAGTCCCAGGACCAGCACCAAAACAAACAAAACAAACAAACAAAAAAACATCTTTAAGTAGTATATTGTACATTTGCTTAAAAATGTAGATTTTAAGTGTGAAGCCTAATATTTTGAATAAACTGAATACCTATACAACCACCATGCATATCAAGAAACAGAACATTGCCAGCATGTGGTCACATATTTTTGAAGAGCTTGCAAATATGTTACTGTAACCACAATCATCTAAGATTGCTGTCTTTTATGCCAGCTTCCCCTCTGTTATACTTCCCCATATGTTGAGTGGCAGTGGAATGTCTGTGGGTGTTTTGGGGACCTGGCTATGGTGATGTTGACTTGGGGATACATTTTGTTGGATTTTAGCAGGTTATATTTCTGTCATTCATAGTTTCTGTGTGTAGTCAAGGCATTGTTAGTTTTATTAGCCAAGTGCTTGTGGCATACGCCTATAATCCTAGCTACTCAGTAGTCTGATATCTGAGGATCTTGGTTCAAAGCCTGCTGGGGCAGGAACATCTTGAGACTAATTAAATACCAAACAAACTTGAATAAATTAAAAAAATAATAATTATAAAGGTGATGTAGAGATGGGTTATAGTTACATAAGTCAGATAAAGAGTACATTTCCTTACCTCCCTCCCTCCCTTCCTTCTTTTTGTGCCACTCCTGGGGCTTGAACTCAGGGCCTGGGCACTGTCCCTGAGCTTCTTTTGCTCAAGGCTAGCACTCTTACAACTTGAGCTACAGCTCCACTTCTGGCTTTTCTGTTTATGTGATACTGAGGAATTGAACCCAGGGCTTCATGCATTCTAGGCAAGCACTCTACCACTAGGCCACATTTCTAGCCTCAAGAGTACATATCTTTTTGGACAGTGTCACCCCTTTCTCTCATTCTTTCCAAGTTTCCCCCTCCTATCTCCACCTACAAGTTGTATAGTTACTTTTCAAATATTGTCTATGAGTACCACTACTTCATTTGTTCACTCTTTGTCCCTCCATTTCTGTGCCCCTGTTTACTCTCCCAAACAGGCAAATGAACAAACAAGACAAAAAGAAAACAAAAGCAGCAACAAAGGAAAAAAACCCTCTTATTTTTTACCTAGAGTTCATTTTGATCAATATTATTTTATAAGATCATCTGCACTTATGCACTACACCTTTGTGTTACCCTCCTAAGAATAGCCTCCTTGGTCTCACTGGGTGTGAATGACTGGAGTCTCGTATAATTTACTATGTCCTAGTAAATTTTAAATCTAGCTTCTGCATCTGAGAGAAAATATGTGCCATTTGTGTCTCTGAGCTTGGCTTACCTCATTTAACATAATCTGTTTCAGGTCTATCCATTTTCCTGTAAATGGCTTAATATTCTTTCTAATGGCTCTGTAAAATTTGGTTGTGTATCGGTACCACATTTTTTTTGGATCTACTCATCTATTGTAGGGCATCTGGGCTGTTTCTATACTTGGCTCTTGTGAAGGGTGCAGCGATGAACAGAGATGTATAAGCATCTTTATGGTGTACTGGCTTAAGATGTTCTGGGTGGGTGCCCAGGATGATATGGCTATCTATGTTTAGTTTTTTTGAGGAATTTCCAGACTGCTGTCCAGAGTAGTTGTACTAGTTTACATTCCTATCAACAGTGCAGGAAGGTTCCTTTTTCTCCATATCCCTGTCAACATTTGATGTTTGAATTTACAATGTTGGCTGATCTAACGGGGGTGAGATGAAATCTGAGAATTTTTTTTTTTTTTTTTTTTTTGCCAGTCCTGGGCTTGAGCTCAGTGCCTGAGCCATTGTCCTTGGACATTTGACTTTCTCAAGGCTATAGCTCTACTACTTGAGCCTCAGTACCACTTCCAGCTTTTTTTTTTTTTTTAATAATTTTTTATTGTGATTAATAGAAGGGTTACATTATATTCACCAGATAGAAGGTGCATAACTTCACAAACATTGATACCCTTTCTCATGACATGGTCCCCATTTCCCTCCCACCCTCCCCCCTTCCAACTTTTTTCTATGTATGTGGTATCAAGGAATCAAATACAAGTCTTTGTGCATGCTAGGCAAGCACTCTACCACTAGGCCAAACTCCTGGCCCCAAGAAATGTTTTGAATCATATTTCCACATGTGTTTCTGCCATTCTTACCTCTTCTGAGAAGTCTCTCCTTAGCTACTTCACCCATTTAGTGATTAGTATATTAACTTTGGAAGGAGTTAATTTCTTGAGCTTGTTATGTATTTTGAGTATCAGGCCTTTATTGAATGTATTACTGGTAAAGATCTTCTCCCAATCTTTTGGCTGTCTTTCTAGTTTACTGTGTTCTTAGCTGTGCAGAAAGCTTTTATTTTGAGTAATCCCATTTGTCAAGGCTCTTACTTGTTGTGCCCCTGGGACTGTTTTAAAAAAATTTTTGCGAATACACTAGTATTTCTCTTCCTTCTTGTAAGAAATATAAACATTTCAGGTCTGTTGTTGAGGTCTTAAATCATGTTGAATTGATAATAGTGCATGATGTGACAATTGGAATCCACTTTTATTTTTCTGTATATTGATACCCAGTCTCTCCAATACCATTTGTTATTACTAATTATTGTTTGTTTTGTTTTTGTCAGCCATGGGGCTTGAATTATGGGCTTTAGTGCTGTCTCTGAGCTCTTCAGCTCAAGGCTATTGCTCTACCACTTTAGCCACAGCGCCACTTCTGGTTTTCTGGTGGTTGATTGGAGATAAGAGTCTCACCATCTTTTGTGCCCAGGCTGGGTTTGAACTGTTATCCTCAGATCTCAACCCCTTGAGTAGCTAGGATTGCAGACCTGAGCCACCAAGTGCCTGGCCAACACCAATTATTGAAGAAATTAACTGACTCTGTCCCATTCTTCCTCTTGTTGATTTAATTTAATTTTTCTCTTCCAATTGTATACCAATTCTTAATTGCTCCCCTCCTCTTACCTTTATTATAAATCACACAAAAAAGATGAAATGTGGGCCTGGAGTTTAGCCTAGTGGTAGAGTGCTTGCCTAGCATGCACGAGGACCCGGGTTCAATTCCTTGGTACCACATACACAGAAAAAAGCCAGAAGTGGTGCTGTGGCTCAAGTGGTAGAGCTCTAGCCTTGAGAAAGTCCAAGGACAGTGCTCAGGCCCTGAGTTCATGGCCCAGGACTGGCAAAAAAAAAAAAAAAAGTTAAAGAAATTACCTAATATATTAAAAAAAAAGATGAAATGTATCAGTGGGGGAAAATTTATATTTTTTATTGCCTTTTATTCTTCCTCCTCCTCCTCCTCCTTTTTCTTTTTCTTCTTCTTCTTTTTTTTTTTTTTTTTGGTGGGGGTTGGACTCTGGGCCTGAGTGCTGAGCTCTTCAGCCCAAGGCTACTGCCCTACCCCTGGAGCCACAGCCCACTTCCAATTTTCTAGTGATTAGTTGGATATAAGAGTCTCACGTTCTTTAGTGCTAGGGCTGGCTTTGAACCACTATCCTCAGATCTCAGCCTCCTGAATAGCTAGGATTACAGGTGTGAGTCACTGCACCCAGCTATGTTTTCTTTTCTTTTTCTTTTTTTGGCCAGTCCTGGGGCTTGAACTCAGGGTCTGGGGACTGTCCTTGGACACTTTTTGCTCAAGGCTAGCACTCTACTCTTAAGCCGGAGTGCCACTTCCGTTTTTTTCTGTGTATGTTGTTCCAGGGAATTGAACCCAGGGCTTTGTGCACACAAGGTGAGCATGCTACCACTAGGCTATGCTTCCAGCCCAGGAATACTTATTTTTATGGGTTAATTTTGTATCCTGTTACTTTGCCAAAGTTATCTCACAGCTCTAGGACCTTCGGGATAGAGGTTTTTTTTTTTTGTTTTTTTTTTTTTACTTTCTGGGGCTTGAATGAACTCTGTGCCTGGGCACTGTCCCTGAGCTCTTCATCTTCAGCTCAAGGGTAGTACTCTGCCACTTTGAGCCACAGTGCCACTTCTGGTTTTCTGATGGTAGATTGGAGATAAGAGTCTCATGGACTTCCATGCCTGGGCTGGCTTTGAATCCCAGTCCTCAGATCTCAGCCTTCTGAGTAGCTAGGATCACAGACATGAGCCACCGGCACACTGCGGGGCAGTTTTTTGGGTCCTCTAGATATATGAGATCATGTCATTTTCAAATGGGATAGTCTGACCTCTTTTTTTTCCTATCTGAATCCCTTTTATGTCTTTTTTTTTTTTAAATGCTTTTTTACTCTGGCTAGGAATTCTAGAAATGTACTGAACAGGAATGGAGAGAAGGGATATCCTTGCTTTGTTCCTGATTTAAGAGGAAATGGTCTTAGCTTTTCACCATTCAGTATGATGTTGGCTGTTGGTCTGTCATATATATCTTTATTATTTATTATTATTTAAAATATGTTCCTTCCATTCCTAGCCTTACTAGTTTTTAACATGAATGGATGTTTTTCTATATCTATTGAGATGGTCACATGGTTCTTGTCTTTGGCTCTGTTACTGTGATGTCACTCCATTTTCCCTATCAGTTTTTCTCTCTCCTTCATCTGTCTCTTTCTCCTCCCTCGCTTTCTCACCCTTTCCTCCCCTTCCGTTCTTTCTTCTTTTCTCTTCTTATTCCTTCCTTCTATGCAAAGCATCCCAGCACTAAGTTAATATCTCTAGCTCCCATTTGCCATGCTTTAAGAAGTTCTTAACCTAGTCTTACTTAATAACTGTAAACTAGGTAAGTGCAAATATTATCATTATGTCATCAGAGAAATTAAGTAATTTGTCCAAGGGCTCACAGGTAGTTAATGTTGGAGGAGCTGGATGTTGACTCTTGACAGTTGTTTTTTTTTAAATTTTATTTTCCTAGTCATGTTTTACTTCTTTCTCCAAGCTCTGATGGTCTTCCTGGGTTGTTTAGGTTTGACACAGACATCTCTGAACAATTCGTCTTCTTTTCCTCCACAAGGAGTTACTTTTTTTTGGTTGGTCCTGGGGCTTGGACTCTGGGCCTGGGCGTTGTCCCTGAGCTCTTCAGCTCAAGGCTGCCTCTCTACTCCAAAGCCCCACTTCCATTTTCTAGTGGTTGATTGGAGATAAGAGTCTCAGTCTTTAGTGCCTGGGCTGGTTTTGAACTGTGATCCTCAGATCTCAGCCTCTTGAATAGCTAGGATTACAGGCCACAGCACCTGGCTAAGCAGTTACTTTTTGTCTCATTTTTCCTTTCATCTAAAAAAAAGTAACTTCCAAGACTTTAAGGTTAGATGGGTTATATGTTTTAAATTTAGAGAGGTTCTCTTCCTTCCACTTTCCTGAATCTTTCTCATAGATTGGGAAGGTTGATGTTAGAAGTATGTTGGAGCACGGACAGATAATAACCTGTGATGTGGGTGATACAGGAGAGTTTGGCTACAAAAAGTTCAGCTGGCTATTGGAGAAATTTGTGGTTAATGTGCCAACTGTCAAAACTTGAGGAGAGATGGGCTGGGAGTTTGGCCTAGTGGTTAAAGTGCTTGCCTAGCATGCACGAAGACCTGGGTTTGATTCCTTGGTACCACATACATACAAAAAAGCCGGAAGTGGTGCTGAGGCTCAAGTGGTAGAGCTCTAGCCTTGAGAAAGTGCAAGCGCAGTGCTCAGGCCTTGAGCTCAAGCCCAGGACTGGCAAAAAAAACCCAAAACAAACAAAACAAACAAAAAAACCCAAAAACCAAAACTTGAGGAGATGAAAAGCATTGCCTCCCCTCTTTGGTGCTGGTACTGGGGCTTGAACTCAAGATCTGGGCATTGTCCCTTAGCTTCTTCACCCACAGCTCTATTTCCTGACTTTTTGGTGGTTAATTGGAGTGAAGAGCCCTGCCCTGGTTGGCTCTGAACCGAGAGCCTCAGATCTCAAGTCTCTTGACTAGCTAGGATTATAGGCATGAGCCACTAGGGCCCAACTGTTCTTTTTTTTTGCCAGTCCTGGGCTTGAGCTCAGGGCCTGAGCACTGTCCTTGGACTTTCTCAAGGCTAGAGCTCTACCACTTCAGCCTCAGCACCACTTCCGGCTTTTTTGTATGTATGTGGTACCAAGGAATCGAACCCTGGTCTTCATGCATGCTAGGCAAGCACTTTAACCACTAGGCCAAACTCCCGGCCCCCAACTGTTCTTGTATAATAGTATGAATCCAGGTAGTTTAAGGAGGTAATTGATATAAAGTACATAACACTCTGAGGAGTAGTAGACATTCAGTTATTGTTTAGAGTTACTGGCTTCTGTTATTTTGTGCTGGTTTATAGATATTTACAAATTTAAACTGATTTATCAAAGGAAGAATTTTTCTACTTGTTACAAGCAAAAAGACTCATAAAATTCAAAACAATACAGCTTGGAGGAATTTTGCTACTTCATCTTAATTTTATAGGTTCTTCCCTTCAGTCCATTCAAGTAACTAGTTTGTCATTCATTGTCCTCTTGTAAAACAACTCTTCACCAAGTTCACGTTTATAGCTAATCATTAAGAGAGCTTTTCAGGGCTGGTGGTTTAGTCTAGTGGTAGAGTGCTTGCCTAGCATACACAAAGACCTGGGTTTGATTCCTCAGTACCACATATATAGAAAAAGCCAGAAGTGGTGCAGGGGCTCAAGTGGTAGAGCTCTAGCTTTGAGTAAGTCCAAGGATAGTGCTCAGGCTCTGAGTTGAAGGCCCAGAACTGGCAAAAAAAAAAAAAAAAAAAAAAAAGGAAAAACTCATTTAAAATAGCTTCATCCAATTACTTTTTCCAACAAAGAAAGAAAAATGTCATGAGGCTTGAACTCTTGGCCTGAGCACTGTCCATGAAATCTTCAGCTCCAGACTACCACTCTGCCCCAGGGACTGGGTGTAGTCCCTGAGCTCTTTAGCTCAAGGCTACCATCCTACCCTTGAGCCAAGCCCCACTTCCCTTTTCTGGAGGTTAGATGGAGATAAGAGTCTCAGGTCCTTATGTGCCTAGGCTGGCTTTGAACCTTGATCCTCAGATCTCAACCTCCTGAATAGCTAGGATTACAGGTGTGAGCCACTGCAGCCAGCTTTTTCCAATAATTTTTAACAAATTAAATAGACCACTAAAACTGAATGAGTAGAAATTAGCCAAACACATTTGATAGATTTAATTGTTAGTATATAAGAAGATACTTTTCCTTCAGTTATCAAGTTTGAATTAAAGAAATTTGACTATGTTAGTAATAATTTAAAATAGAAATACATGCATATAATAAAACATCCTTCAAAGCTTTATTTCATTGATTTTAGGAAAGCTTTTATTTATCTTATTTAGAATCCTCTTTAATATAACATTATTTCATCCTTAAAATAAATCTATCAACTTGGATTTACCGTGCCTTATGAGAAATATTATTTTGTATTGCCACTAAGTTTCTATAGGACTAGATCTTAATGGAAGGTAGGAATTATGTCCTGATTAGAATAAGCTTTATAAGCTTAGTTATTACTTGTAATTATTGTTAAAGTTGCATCTTTTAGTGTTCATTTCTTCATGTTCAGCTGTCTTTTATTAGCTATAGTACAAGTTTTTGATTATATTTTAATACCTCACTGTAGTTAGTGTTTAATGATCCACTATGTTCTAAATTGATACACTATACTCTATTGTCATTTAAGTTTTAATTTGCCCATGTATTTTTTTTATTTCCTTTACAGTACTCTGTGCAAAAAACTTGGTGAAAAAGGATTTTTTCCGTAAGTAAATTAATTTCAAATATAAACTTTGAAGTACCCTGTTTTAAAATAACATTTTCAGAATTTTCTCATTTAGGGATTTCTCTACTCAGAAATATACTCACTGTCATTTTATTTCATTTTTATTATTTATTTATCTATTTTTGCCAGTTCTGGGGCTTGAACTCAGGGCCTGAGCACTGTCCTTGGGCTTTCTCAAGGCTAGAGCTCTACCATTTGAGCCATAGCACCACTTCCAGCTTTTTTTTTTTTTTTTTGCCAGTCCTGGGCTTGAGCTCAGGGCCTGAGCACTGTCCTTGGACTTTCTCAAGGCTAGAGCTCTACCATTTGAGCCTCAGCACCACTTCTGGCTTTTTTCTATGTATGTGGTACCGAGGAATCGAACCTGGGTCTTCATGGATGCTAGGCAAGCACTTTAACCACTAGGCCAAACTCCTGGCCCCTTCCAGCTTTTTTCTATGTAAGTGGTACCAAGGAATCAAACCCCAGTCTTCGTGCATGCTAGGTAAGCACTTTTATCTTTAATAAAACTTGTTGATTAGTTTGGCTTCTCTGTACTTGTTGTTTTTTGTAAAAACTTGTGTTAATAAACTTTTTTTTTTTTTTTTTTTTTTTTTGGCTGAAGACTAGCACTGTACCACTTGAGCCACAGCCCCACTTCTGACTTTTTCTGTATGAGTGGTTCATGGGAATTGAACCCAGGGCTTCATGCATGCTGGGTGAACAGGCTACCACTAGGTTATGCTTCTGGTCCAATAAACTTTTTTAATGAGCTGCTAACGGAGCCTTTTGAATAAATAGAGCCATGTTTATAAGCAGTCACTTTCTTGTGTTTGAAGGGCTGGTAATAAACCTTAAAAAAGTTCACTTTGGGGGCTGGGAGTTTGGCCTAGTGGTAGAGTGCTTGCCTAGCATGCACGAAGACTCGGGTTCAATTCCTTGGTACCCCACATACATAGCAAAAAGCCGGAAGTGGTGCTGAGGCTCAAGTGGTAGAGCACTAGCCTTGAGAAAGTCCAAGGACAGTGCTCAAGCCCTGAGCTCAAGCCCAGGACTGACAAAAAAAAAAAAAGTTCACATTATGAAGTAGTCTCTAGATGCTTGTTGAAAGTCCAGTGTGAGGGAGTGCTTGTGCTGAAGCTGCCTTACCTCTAGACTTTGGTGGTTTAAAGCTGAGAATGTGTTGAGACAGGAACAAGAATAAAGTTTTGGAAGCGGTGCTATGGCTCAAGTGATAGAGCGCTAGCCTTAAGCTGAAGAGCTCAGGGACAGCACCCAGGCTGAGAGTTCAAGCCCCACGACCAAAAAAAAAAAAGAATAAATTTTTGATATATAATGTGGAAGTGACTTTAGTGTTTGATTTTAAATAGACCACTTTTCATTCATAGTTGATTGTCAATTTTTTTTCTTTTTTTTTTTTTTGGTTAGTCATGGTGCTTAAACTCTGTGCCTGGCCTCTGTCCCTGAGCTTGTCAACTCAAGGCTAGTAGTGCTCTACCATTTCGAGCCACAGTGCTACGTCTGGTTTTTTGTCAGGTTAATTGGAGATGAGAATCTTATGGACTTTTGTGCCCTGATTGGCTTTGAATCTAGATCCTCAGATCTCAGTCTCCCAAGTAGCTTGGATTACAGACATGAGCTACTGGTGGTTGTCTGTGTTAAAATTTTTTTTAAAGATTTTAAAATGGAGGGACCAAGAGCATGGTGTAGTGGTAGAGTGTAGAGTGCTTGACTAGCATGCATGAGGCCCTGAGTTCGATTCCTCAGTATCACATACACAGAAAAAGCTAGAAGTGGTGCTGTGGTTCAAGTGGTAGATTGCTGCATTGAGGAAAGTCCAAGGACAGTGCTCAGGCCCTGAGTTCAAGCCCCAGGACTGGTGGGAAAAAAAGAAAAAAAAAAGATTTTAAAATGCCATAATCTTTTGTAGCAAATGGGTCTCTTTATTTAACCTTCTCTTTTACATGTCAAGATATTCTTTAAACTAACTTCCCCATTTATTCATAGGACTTCCTGATCCATTTGCAAAGGTGGTGGTCGATGGATCTGGGCAATGCCATTCTACAGATACTGTGAAGAATACACTTGATCCCAAGTGGAATCAACATTATGATCTGTAGGTATAAATGATTAGTTTGAAATGAAGCATGAAAATAATGTTCAGTGTAGTATCTGAAAAGAATCATGGAAAATAATCTGTGCTTAATCTATGGTATAACTTTGCCTGTACAAACAGGGTATAAAACCCAGTGAAAAGGTAATTTTGGCTTCTTACTACCTGGCTTTGAAAGATGAGGCAACCATAAGAAGCCAATAAAAACAAAATGAAGAGCTGGGAGTTTGGCCTAGTGGTAGAGTGCTTGTCTAGCATGCACGAAGACCAGGGTTCGATTCCTCATATCACATACATATAAAAAAGCTGGAAGTGGTGCTGAGGCTCAAGTGGTAGAGCTCTAGGCTGGAGAACGTCCAAGGACAGAGTTCAGGCCCTGAACTCAAGCCCAGGACTGTCAAAAAAAAACCCAAACCCAAAACAAAAAATGAAATTGGCTCCAACTTCCTCAATGAAATAGAGACATTAATTTACTTTAGGTCAATTATAGTAATAAAAATAGGAATTAGAGGCCGGGAGTTTGGCCTAGTAGTAGAGAGCTTGCCTAGCATGCAGAAAATCCCATGTTCAATTCCTTGGTACCACATACTTAGGAAAAAGCCAGAAGGGGTGCTGTGGCTCAAGTGGTAGAGCTCTAGCCTTGAGAAAGCCCAAGGGCAGTGCTCAGGCCCTGAACCAAAGCCCAGAAATGGCAAAAAAAAAAAAAAAGGAATTAGAATTAGATATCTTCCTTAAATATTCTTTCTTTAGATCTTCTATAATTTAATCATCATATAGTACATGCACTTAAAAAATCATACAGTACTGTAAGGTTTTTTTTTTTTTTTTTTTTTTTGGTCGTGGACTGGAACTCCGGGCCTGGGCGCTGTCCCTGACCTCTTCAGCTTCTACCCCTTGAGCCACAGCTCCACTTCAGGTTTTCTAGTGGTTAATTGTAGATAAGAGTCTCACAGTCTTTAGTGCACAGAGGGGCTTTGAACCACGATCCTCAAATCTCAGCCTCCTGAGTAGCTAGGATTATAGGCTTAAGCCACCACACCCGGCAACTATAAGGGAAAACAAGTGTTCTTCCCCACTTTTAGCCACAGCTCTACTTTTGGTTTTCTGGTGGTTTATTTAAGATAAGTCTCACAGAGTGGCTGGCTTTGAGCCTCAATCCTCAGATATCAGCTTTCTGAGTAGCTACAATTACAGGTATGAGCTACCAGTACCCAGCTTTCCCTGCCCTATTCTTATTCCCAATTATAGTTCTAAAGCTAATAGCTTTAATAAATTTGATTATTTATTCTGACATTTTCCTGTTTCTGGATGTCTTATTTATTTTAATAACATGTAAGGTTTTTGTTTTGTTTTGTTTTTTTTTCCTTTTTTGTGTCCTGAGGCTCAAACTCAGGACCACACTCTGACTTGGCTAATTCATGGCTAGCATTCTAAACACTTGAGCCATGCCTCCAGTTATGCATTTTTTTGGTTGGGCCTGGGGCTTGAACTCTGGGCCTGGGCGCTCTCCCTAGCTTTTCAGTTCAAGGTTACCACTCTACCACTTGAGCCACAGTACCACACCTGGTTTTCTAGAGGTTAATTGGAGATAAATGTCTCATGGTCTTTAGTCCCTGGGCTGGCTTTGAACTGCAATCCTCAGATCTCAGTCTCCTGAGTACATAGTATTATAGGTATAATAGGTATATGAATAGACTACCATACCTGGCTGAAAAAAGGCTTCCTTGATTGGGATTTAAAAACGTTTAAATATTTAAATAATTTCTACATTAGAAGATGAATGAGCTTTTAAAACTTATGCCCTTTATCCCCACTCCATCAGCATTTAGGTACCTCTTCCTTTCTGCCAGCCTTCTAGTATAGCTTTGTGAACCTTTTTGTTTAAGTTATTTGTTCCATGTTTATGTGACTATGATTGTGTAAATATTCACATTCAGGTCACATATTATAAAGAATTACTTTATTCTTTCATTGGTCTGTTGTTTTTCTTTTCTTTTTTTTTTTTTTTTTCCAGTCCTGGGGCCTGAACTCATGGCCTGAACACTGTCCTTGGTCTTTTTCCCCAAGGCTAGTGCTCTGCCACTTGAGCCACAGCACCACTTCTGGCTTTTCTACATATATGGTACCGAGGAATCGAACCTGAGTCTTTGTGCATGCTAGGCAAGCACTCTACCACAAGGCCAAACTCCCGGCCTTTATTTTTCTTTTTTAAAGTGGTAGCCGTGCTAGTAGGTATGATTTTATAATTCATAATGATACTTTGGAGAGAAAAGGTCAGGGAAGTACATTGGATTATTATGTAAAAATTTTACCTCGGATTGGCTAAATTTACTGATTATATTTTAGCCAAAAATATCTTCAAGGGCCAGGAGTTTGGACTAGTGGTAGAGTGCTTGCCTCTCATGCACGAAGACCTGGGTTTGATTCCTCGGTACCACATACATAGAAAAAAGCTGGAAGTAATGCTGTGGCTCAAGTGGTAGAGCTCTACCCTTGAGAAAAGTCCAAGGACAGTGCTCAGGCCCTGAGTTCAAGTCCCATATATATCTTATTTTGGTCTATATGTTAATACTGTATTCTCCTATGGAGAATATCTCAGGATAGAATATCTTCAAGCTTAGTTATGAAGGATATATTTGCTAGTCATGTTGACGTTTTAATTGGTCCTAATAGTACCTAATATTTAATTTGGGCTAATATTTAATTTAATGATTGATATTGCCTGTAATATTAGATACTCAAGAGGTTGAGACAGGAGGAGCACAAGTTTGAGGCCAGTCTGGACAACATAGCAAGACACCCCCCTCATTTCCCTTTATGTAGCTATTGTGTATTGTATTCCAGGAGCAGATACTTCTTTAAAAGTAAAATACTATAACAGTTCTGATTAATTTCTAGGGTAGAAATATTTTGACAGAATATTTGTGACATATACACTTGAGCAATATAGTTCTCTTAATATTTTCTACCACTAAGAAATTTTTTTAGTAATTCAACCTGTTTGAACCTTCGCTTTCCAGAAGGTTCATTACTGGAAAATGCCAATTATGATTTAAGTGTGAAACTTTCTATCTGTTTCATATCATGCTGTATATAAAGCATATGGAGGTTGCAGGCTTGGCTTATTTGGTAGAGTGCTAGCCAATGAGTGAAAGTGTCAGGTACCAAGTTCAAGTCCCAGTCTTTGCCTTAAAATATATGTGTAAGGCTGGGAATATGGCTTAGTGGTAAAGTACTTGTCTAGCACGCATAAAGCCCTGGATTTGATTCCTCAGTACCACATAAACAGAAAAAGCCAGAAGTGGCCCTGTGGCTCAAGTGGTACAGTGCTAGCTTTGAGGAAAAGAAGTTCAGGTACAGAGCCCGGGCCCTGAGTTCAAGACCCAGAACTGCCCCCCCCCAATATATATATTTAACACTAAACAGATAAAATTCTTTAAGCTAGTGGTAAGGCTGTCCTAAGGCCTTGAGAATCAATATTTTAGCCTATCTACAAACCAGGCCTACTAGTTGGAAAATTGATTTACTGTAAGTTTTTTCTTTTTTAATGTTCAGTTTGGGGTGTTTCATCTGTTTAATTTTTTAATTCCAATTCTGAGATTTTGAAATATAGTAACATTACTAAAATTGATGTGATAAGTCAGGCACCAGTGGCTCATGCCTGTAGTCCTAACTATTCAGGAGGCTATCTTGAGGATTATGGTTTAAAAAAAGCCAGTCTAGGCAGGAATGTCTGTGACACTCTTGTCTAATCATTAGAAAACTAAAAGTGGCACTGTGGCTCAAAGTGATAGAGTGCTAGCTTTGAGCAAAAAAGCTCAGACAGTGCCCAGACCCTGAGTTCAAGCCACATAACTGAGAAAAAGGAAAAAAAGATAGAGCTGGTAGATGTATTTAAAAATTGCTTCTCATATATTGAATGTTACTTCAGCCAGTATATTTTCATTTGTAAGCAAGACCAAATTCAACGTGGCTTAATTTTAAAGGGGAACGTATTGACTTCAATAATTAAAAGCCCAAGGATGACCATTCTTTGGTCATGGCTGGATGCAGGAGCTCAAGTGAACCTTTTAGAAGTTTCTTTTAAAATTTGAGTCCTCACTTCACTGGCTTAGGCTTTTTAAATGTAATATTTGAATTTTTCCCCAATAGTTTTGTTTTGTTGAATGTAGATCAAGGTTGCTGGACCAAAAACTTGACCTCTTAGACTCATTGAAATAGAGTTAGGTTCTATAGATATAATTATGTTACTAAATATGATTTTGCATGGGTTGATGCCATGTTAACAATTGGCTGTGGTGAAACTTTTACATAATTGTAGACATATACAAGACAAGTACAGTAACGCTTTTCCCTGCTCTGCTTGTCTGCAGGCAGTGAAGTGAAATCTGCAAGAGTCCTGCTCGCTCAAGGCCTGCATATAGGAAAGAAGCAGGGGAAAAGCGTTACAAACAGCATTTTGTTCTACAGCATTAAAAAAGTGTAACAGGTAGGTCAGATTTTTGGTCTGTCAGCCTTGACAATTCCCCTGGAAAGTCAACTGAGTCTTCTCTGAGGTAGTTGGTCATGTCATTGCAGTGTATTTAAACTGTGATTGTGATAAAAGTTCTCTTAAGATTTTTATTGGAAAGAAGTAATTATTATGAACTCCCTTAGTGTTTTTACTGACAAGAATTGTTGCCCAGCCTGACAGTGTCAGATATATATTAAAATTAATTTTAGATATTTAAAGTTTATTCATATTTATTCAAGTCATATATATATATATATTTTTTTTATTTTTTTTTGCCAGTCCTGGGGCTTGAACTCAGGGCCTGAGCACTATCCTTTGGCTTTTTCCTCAAGGCTAATACTCTTGCCACTTGAGCCACAGCACCATTTCTGGCTTTTTCTATGCATGTGGTACCAAGGAATTGAACCAGGGTCTTCGTGCATGCTAGGCAAGCACTCTACCACTAGGCCAAACTCCCAGCCCTCAAGTCATATTTTACATATTTGATGTATACTCTTGAATGTATTTGTATGTTTAGAAGATTAAAAAGAATGAAAAAAATTATACTAGTTTTAACTACCAAGTTACTCATATAGCCTTTGTTTTGTTTTGTTTTGTTTTTGTTTTTAGGTATATTGGAAAGTCAGATTCAGTTACAATCAGTGTGTGGAATCACAAGAAGATCCATAAAAAACAAGGTGCTGGATTTCTTGGTTGTGTTCGTCTTCTTTCCAATGCCATCAACCGTCTCAAAGACACTGGTTGTGAGTAAATACTAGTGCTTTTTAAGAAATTACATATACACACTCGCACATGTATAATTTTGTTGAAGGGGTCCAAACACCTTAACTTCCTGTATATGTCTGAAACTGGTAAAAAATTCCTGCTCTATATTTACTTTGTGGACCCCTTTTTTAGGGGAAAGGGTTATAGCTATTTGAAGTCAGTGCTCGTAGCACAGCCTGGTAGCTCTATTTGTGTTCTACCATTGGAATCATATCTCCAGCCTAGATTTTGCTGGTTAATTGGGAGATAGTCTCATGGGCTTTTTTGCTTGTTCTGGTTTAAAACTGCAATCCTCCCAATATAGGACCTCCTGAGTACATACTGACACCTGGCTTATATTTATGGACGTAAAAACAAAAGAAAAAATTAAACATTTGGAACTTAGAGCTGTCACTAAGTTCCCAGTTAATTTACATATATTAAATATTAATTGATTCAGAAGCATAATGATATCAAATTATATATGTCTTTTAAGGGCAGGAGGCATGGCTAAAGTGGTAAAGTTCTTAGCAGCAGGCCCTGACACCTTGAATTCAAACTTTAGTATTACCAGAAACAAAAGTACATGTGTGTGTGTGTGTGTGTTTGTGTGGCTTGTGAGCTCAAGGCTACTGCCCTACCCTTGTGCCAAGCCCCACTTCACTTCCCTGTTTTCTAGAGGTTAATTGGAGGTAAGAGTCTCAGGTCCTTTTGTGCCAGGCTGGCTCTGAACCTTGATTCTCAAATCTCAGCCTCCTGAGAATCTAGGATTTATAGGCGTGAGGCACCGTGTCCCAACTCATATGTGTTTTTTGTTTGTTGGTTTTCTTGTGTAGGTCCTGTGACTAACACTTGAGGCTAGTACTCTACCACCTGAACCACAGCTCAACTTCAGCTTATTTTTTTGGAATAGGAGATGAGTCTCATCATGCCAAGGCTGGCTTTGAACTGTAATCCTTAGATCTTAGCTTCTTAAATAGCTACAGTTAGGATTACAGTCCTGAGCCACCAGCTCCCAGCTTGCATATGACTTTTAAGATTTCTTGGCACCTAGAGCGCTGGGCCTCTGGGCCTGGGTGTTGTCCCTGAGCTCTTCAGCTTAAGGCTACCTCCCAACCCATGAGCTAAGCCCCACTTTCTGTTTTTTTGTGGTTAATTGGAGATGAGTGTCTCAGGTTCTTTAGTGCCTGGGATGGCTTTGAACCACGAACCTCAGATCTTAGCCTCCTGAGTAGCGAGGATTACAGGCATCAGCCACTGCACCCAGCTCTCAAATTCTTTTTTATGTAACATAAAAAATATTAGTTATTATCATGGGATTTTAGCCTACATGGCTATGCTAAACAAACTCATATAAAATTTATATTATGAGAAGCATAAATTTAACTTTGAATGCTAGATATATTAAGGTATGATCTGTACTCCCCTCCACCTTTTTTTTTTTTTTTTATAGGACTAGGAATTGAACCTAGGCCTCAGGAAGCCGCATGGTAGGCAAATACTCAACACTTGAGCCAGGTCTCTGGTCTGAGATGATATTCCTCAGGGCCTTCTTGCTTAGCTTTTTTTCTGCTCATGGTTAGCATTTTACCACTTGAACCACATTTCTACTTCTGGTTCTTTGCCAGAAGTAAGTTTTATTGGATTTATTTTCTGGGGCTGGTTTGGTCTAACTTTGAAACTCTGTCCTCAGATCTCAGCCTCTTTAGTAATAGAATTATGGGAGTGAGCCACTAGCACCCAGTGAGATGATCTTTTTTTAATGTAATATACTTCAGCCATATAAACACATGTAACATGTTAAGTAAAAAGGAAGACGGTGTAGCTCAGGTTGTAGAGGGCCTGAGTTCAATGTGCAGTACTAAACTGGGAAAAAAAAGGTCAGGGAGAACAAATTGAAAAGTTATGAGACAGAAAAATTTAAAAGCATTTGAAAAATTCTTACATTTCTGAGTTGAAAGGAACAATTAACAGGAAAGAGATGTTGGAATTGGAAAAGGTTTGCATTTAAAATGAACTGGTATATTACCCAACTATATAGGTAGTCTTCAAACTTGCAAATCAAATGTCTGATATTATCCTTGATTTACCTTACTATGCAACATTCATTGAACCATCAGCAGGAGTGCTATTTCATTAACTCTTAGTGATTTAAAAGTGAAAAAGAGGTGTGTCCTATCCAATGAGAAGTAAGGATGTGTCCTCCTCACACAAAGAGCATACTCAATTGGAAGAATTGAAGAGGAAATTCCTCTGAAGAGCATTATCTAGCTAACTTAAGAGCATCCATTTATTTTGGAGAAATGTAACTTTGGCTAATTAGGCAAGAACTACTATTTAGGGACACATTTTTCTTTCCGCTTCTTATAAATGTTCCATTGTGAATTTATTTGTCCTTGGTGATGTGCAGCAATATTGATCAGTTTTTTTTTTTTTTTTTTTGCCAGTCTTGGGCTTGGGCTCAGGGCCTGAGCACTGTCCTTGGACTTTCTCAAGGCTAGAGCTCTACCACTTAAGCCTCAGCACCACTTCCAGCTTTTTTCATGTATATGGTACCAAGGAATCGAACCCGGGTCTTCGTGCATGCTAGGCAAGCACTCAACCACTAGGCCAAACTCCTGGTCCTATTGATCAGTTTTTTATTGAGCATCTGATGCTGTATTCTACCACGTTGGAATAGTGCAAAGATTAAGATGATCTTTCCTTTTATCAGTTGGTGATTATTAAGGTGGTATACAACTGTAAAAGAACTCAGCTATTTGTGCTCTAATCCAAGTAAAACCAAGTTGTTTTAAGTGACATTGTTCCTTATAATTTTGTGAGCCCAGACTCTAGAGAGCCAGACTAGCATTCCACTTTTTTCTTTTTTTTGCCAGTCCTGGAGCTTGAACTCAGGGCCTGGACAATGTCCTTGGACATTTTTTGCTCAAGGCTAGTGCCTTGCCATCTTTTTATGTGTATGTGGTATTGAAGAGTCAAACCTATGGCTTTGTGCATGCCAGGCAAACATTCTACTACTAGTCCAAACTCCCAGCTCTAGCATTCCACTTTTTGGTAAATGAGGCAACTGAAAAATACATGATTAATGGTGGAACTAACTCAAATGCATCATAATTTTTCTTGGATTTTATTTGATTTATTGTGTACATACATATATCCTTTGAAATGGTTAAATACAAAATGATAGTCGGGTGCAGTGGCTTATGCCTATAATCCCAGCTACTCAGGAGACTGAGATTTAAGGATTGCATTTCAAAGGTTCAAAGCTAGCCCAGGCACTAAAGACCGAGAGACTCATTTCTAATTAACCAGTAGAAAACTGGAAGTGGCACTGTGGCTCAAGGGGTAGGGCAGTAGCTTTGAGCAGAAGAGCTTAGGGGTAATGCCCAGGCCCAGAGGTAGGATGGTAGCCTTGAGCTGAAGAGCTCAGACACAGTTGCCAGGCCCAGAGTTCAAGCCCCAGGACCCCTCCCCTCCACCACACACACAAAGAGAACAGTATTGAGCACTTGATGTGCATATAAGGTTCCCCCCACACACACTTGGTCATTTGTATGTAATTACAAGCTTATATAACTTTTTGATTTAATCTTGTTGGCAATATAATAAAATAGTTTTGCATGGTTTTTGGAATTTGAATTCAACAAAGGATACTAATCATATATGTAGTTAGTTTTAAATGTTTATAATCAAAATGATTATTATTATTTTTTTTTTGGCCAGTCCTGGGCTTGAGCTCAGGATCTGAGCACTGTCCTTGGGCTTTCCTCAAGGCTAGTGTTCTACCCTGAGCCACTGCACCACTTCTGGCTTTTTCTATGTATGTGGTACCAAAGAATCAAACCCAGGTCTTTGTGCATGCTAGGCAGGCACTCTTACCATTAGGCCAAACTCCTGGCCTCAAAATGATTATTTTTTAAGTGATAGGTCTGGTTTCCAATGGTTTGTGGAATTTTACTGTCATTATAAATGTTAAAAGTTCCTATCCTAGCTAACTTTTTAATTTTGTTGTTAATTTGAAATAGATCAAAGGTTGGATTTATGCAAACTGGGGCCAAATGACAATGATACAGTTAGAGGACAGATAGTAGGTAAGTGTGGAACTTAAAGTTAATAGGAATTTTAGCCTCATTCAAACTGCTCTAATGTCTAAATACCTTATAAATCAGTATCACTATAGCTTTGTTACATTGCATGAATAAATTGTCATGTAAAATGCTAAAAACCGTGTTGATTAAAAGAAAACTTTAATGTTAAAAGTATCTTCTGTTATAGAAAACTGATCCTTTAGGACTTCTTCAAAATATGCAAAGGTAACTAGAACACTGAGCTAGACTTTGTAGATGTAATTAGCGATTTATTAATGTATATTAATGTTTTATGAAAAGATTCTGGTGTCTAGCTAGTTGGTAGAGCCCACTGTGGATTTCATATATCTTTATTCCAAATTTCTAGTGGTTGTTTTATGGTACACTAGATGATCCTGTGCTGTTAAACCTCGTGGAATCTTTAAGTTTGCCTAATTGCCAGAATCTAGTGTATTTTAAAAAATACAGTCAGATTATTGGGAATAAACCTGAATTAATGTATACATTAGTGTGTTATGACTATTTTTACATACAGTAATGATCTTACATTGCCCTGTTATGATGGGGAAAAGGAACTAGATTCTTCTCCATGAACATGGCAAAGTGTTGGAGGAAAAAAAAAAAAACCCTCCTTGCTGGGTGCCAGTGGCTCATGCCTGTAATCCTAGCTATTCGGGAGGCTGAGATCTGAGGCTCACACTACAAAGCTAGCCCAGGCAGGAAGGTCTCTGAGACTCTTACCTCCAATTAATCACCAGAAAACAGGAAGTGGCACTGTGGTTTAAAGTAGTATAGGCTAACCTGGAGCAAATGAACTCCAGGACAGTGTGTAGGCCCCAATTTCAAGCCTGATTTGGAAAAAAAAAAAAAAAAAAGAAGAAAAGATTTTTTTTTTTTATTTTATTTTTTGCCAGTCCTGGGCTTGAGCTCAGGGCCTGAGCACTGTCCTTGGGTTTTCTCAAGGCTAGAGCTCTACCACTTGAGCCTCAGCACCACTTCCGGCTTTTTTCTATGTATGTGGTACCGAGGAATTGAACCCGGGTCTTCGTGCATGCTAGGCAAGCACTTTAACCACTAGGCCAAACTCCCGGTCCCAGAAGAAAAGATTTTAATACCACTCTTTTTTTTTTTTTTGTGGGTCATAGGGCTTGAACTTGGCCTGGGCCCTGTTCCTGAGCTCTTCAGCTAAAGGCTACTGTCCTACCCTTGAGCCAAGCTGCACTTCCCATTTTCTAGAGGTTACTTGGAGATAAGAGTCTTTGGTCCTTTTGTGCCCAGGCTGGCTTTGAACCTTGATCCTCAAAGTAGCTTTTAATACTACTCTTAAGGAGGAAAAGTACAGATTGTTGTAAAAACTAAAGAATTAATTCTCAAGTATGAAATTGAGCTAAGATAGATGTCTTCTTAGATTGTAATAGTTCTTTCTAGCTTTATCCATCTTTACAATGTTTCTATTGTTCAATAGTAAGTCTTCAGTCCAGAGACCGAATAGGCACAGGAGGACAAGTTGTCGACTGCAGTCGTTTGTTTGATAATGATTTACCAGATGGGTAAGCCTAAATCACTAAAATCATAAATATATAGATAATATCCTTTAAATCATAACAAATGTTGGCTCCTTAGTTATGTACTTTAGGAAGTTGCTGTGATTAATTTGGGAATGTAGGTTTTTCTTCTGTTTGGAAAATGAGAGGAACATTACCTGCCTTTTGTGGCTTGGGATGATTGCCATAACTTTTACCTTATTGCGTAGGCACCATTTGCTTTTTTGGGGAGGCATATTTTCACAAAACTATGGACAGGAGAACGCTCAGCAGATCATGTAACAATTTAAACACAACTGACTATAATTTGATTAAGAGCTTTTCTGCATCAACTGAGCTATGTAATGCACATGTAGGAATTTACAATTTTTGTTTTTGAAATGTTTTGCTTTTAAAAATTACTTGATTACACTTGATCAAAACTGCATGTAATAAGTTCACAAATAAAGCAGGTAAACTATAATTATAATCACAAGGAAAAATTCTCCTGAGCTTTGCCAATAATTTGGTGGGTATATTAACATATTTCATTTAATATTTGCCTCTTAGATGAATTGTAATAGAATTGAAGGACTTTAAAACCTTTAAGTCAGGCCTGGTGACTCATACCTGTAGTCCCAGAAAATAAGCAATTACAACAAAGTAAATCCCAAGAGTTGAGCACAAAAATGGGATGTTTTATTTTTAAGAAATTAGTTACCCAAACTGCTTTTCAGAGTGATTCAACAAGTTGACACTCCCACCATATCCCTACCAGCATCTGTTGTTAGATTTCTTGATAATGGCCATTCTAACTGGAGAGGCACCAGTGGCTCACACCTGTAATTCTAGCCACTTAGGAGGCTAAGATCTAAGGATCAAGGGTCAAAGCCAGCCTGGGCAAGAAAAATCTGTGAGATTGCTATCTCTGATTAAATACTACAAAGCTGAAATGGGGTCAGGAGTGTGCCCTAGTGGTAGAGTGCTTGTCTAGCATACACGAAGGCCTGAGTTCAATTCCTCAGTACCACATACACAGAAAAAGGCAGAAGTGGTGCCGTGATTCTAGTGGGAGATCACTAGCCTTAAGCAAAGGTGCTTCAGGGCAGTGCCCAGGCCGTGTGTTCAAGCCCCAGGACCGGCAAAAAACAAACCAAAAAACTGAAAAGCTGGAAATGGCTCTGTGGCTCAAAGTGGTAGAGCAGAAAACCGGAAATGTTGCTTTGGCTCAAAGTGATAGAGCACTAGCATTGAGTTGAAGAGCTCAGGGATAGTCCCCAGGCCCAGAGTTCAAGCACTACAACTTTTGTTCTGAGCTCTGAGTTTTGGGTCCTGAGTTTTAAAAGTCAGCTTTACATTGTCATCCACCTACCTAACCTTCCATGTAACTGGGATTTTTGTTGAAATGACTAAGGTTTTCACTGGGCTGGCCTTGAATTACAATCATCCCAATTACAGATGTGTACCATCATGCTTAACTGCGTGCACCTGTGTGTGTGCATGCACACATACATACCCAAACACATGAATGCACAGAAGGAATGCTTATATGCATTCACTTTTTTGGTCTGTGCCAGTACTAGGACAACTCCTGGCCTGAACACTACTGAACTGTGATTGTTAGATCTCAGCCTTCTGAGTAGTTAGGATTACAGATGTGAGCATTGATATCCAGGGATCGATCTATCTATCTATATCTATATATGTATATGTATAAATACATATACATACATATATTTGTTGGTCATGGGACATGAAATCTGGGCCTGGGTGTTGTTCCTGAGCTCGTCAGCTCAAGGCTTCTACCCCTAAGCCACAGTGACATGTCACTTCTGGTTTTCTGATAGTTAATTTGAGATAATCTTACAGACTTTATTGCCTGGGCTGGTTTTGAACCACAATCCTCAAATCTTAGCCTCCTGAGTAGCTAAGATTACAGGTGTGAGCCATCATGCCATATATATACATACATATATATATATATATATTACATATCTATCTATCTATCTATCTATCTATCTATCTATCTATCTATCTATATTTTTTTTGGCCAGTCGTTGTGGGGCTTGAACTCAGGGTCTGAGCATTGTCCTTGGACTTTTTCTCAAGGCTAGAGCTCCACCACTTGAGCCACAGCACCACTTCCAGCTTTTTTCTATGTATGTGGTACTAAGGAATTGAACCTGAGCCTTTGTGCATGCTAGGCAAGCACTCTATTACTAGGCCAAACTCCTGGCCCTACATATATTTTTAGTAGAGCCATTTCCCCTAAAATTTTGGGGAATATTGAGGTAAATTTTAAGAATTACCGGGATTATTGAAAAATTCTCTGAAGTTTGGTTGGTGGATAATACATGTATCTCGATGTAAATATTTTTAGAAGTTCAAAATTCCATAAAACATTTTGCAGTTCAAAAATAAGCTGAATTGATCTTTTGGTTTGGCCTACCAGATTTTTGACAGCAATATTTTCCTGGTTTAGTGAATATCTATTAATGCTTTACATAACAATATTTGTTATTTAAGCTGGAAGAAAGGCGAACAGCCTCTGGTAGAATCCAGTATCTAAACCACATAACAAGAACTACGCAATGGGAGCGCCCAACACGGTAAGAACCCACAGGTATTTCTGATAGATTATGCTAGTCATCTTTCTGCATTACCTATTTGTCAACATTACTGGATTTCTTGCCTTGGTTTATGCTGCTATATAATCATTAGTTCCTATAGCAGGGGCTATTTTATTTAAAACGTGATTATCAGTAAAGATTGTTTGACAGCTCATTCTGCTGTAGTAACTGCCAAGGTCCATAGTGGCACCCAATAAATACTAAGCCAGTTAGCTAAATAAGGTTGAGCATTTGTATTACTGACTATATATATGCACACCCATATATGTATGTATATATATGTATAATATATATTTGTATGAGTATTCTTAGGTGACTCTTATCAAGTATGTATGGGGGGGGCTTCCATTCTTGGAGTCAAATAGAAGGTGATTATATTACATCATGTCCATGTAAGGTCTGTGATCAAGATAAAGAGTTTACCTAAATGAAGGTGAGCAGTAAGGAGATGATGGAACTTGCAAAAGAAAAACTGGGGTAGGTAATTCTTGGAACCTTGAAGAATGGAAGATATAGTTTCTTTCTTTATGAAGACTAGTGTATGAAAACCTCAGATGCAAGATAAATTTTGGAAACTGAAAAGTTGCTTTTAAAGTAATTAAGAATAAATAGGATAACTGCCTTAATTCTTCTTTGCCTTTTTAAAAAAGTGTGTGTGTGTGTGTGTTTGTGTGTTTGCAGTCCTGGGGCTTAACTCAGGGCCTGAGCACTGTCCATTGACGCTTTTGGCTCAAGGCTAACACTTTGCCACTTGAGCCACAGCATCACTTCTGGCTTTTCCTATGTATGTGGTACCAAGGAATTGAACCTAGGACTTTATGCATGCTAGACAAGCACTCTACTACTAGGCCAAACTCTGGGACCATGTATGTATGTTTTAATGAAGTCTATTTCCTTCTAACTCATTGAACTGATAATATCAACTTTAGTTTCTACACAAGAAAATAGTATAAACATTTAAAATGAACTAAAGAAATTTTTGGTGCAAGTTCTGGAGCTTGAACTCCAGGGCCTAGGTGCTCTTCTTGAGCCTTTTGCTCATGGCTAGGCCTCTACACATCAGCCACATCTCCAATTCTAGATGTTTTGGTGTTTAATTGGAGATGTTGCACAGACTTTCTGCTAGGCTGTCTTTGACTCACAATTTTCAGATCTCAGCCTCTTGAATAGCTCAGATTATAGCATTGAGCCGCCAATGCCTGACTAAAATTTAACCCTTAATACAGACATAGTGAAAATGTGTATAACACATACTTAGGAGACAGAAGTTGGAGGATGGTGAATTTGAGGCTAGCTGGGCTATATATAAGATCCTGCTCTAAAATAAAAATGATACCACAGCAAAACCCTTTTAATTATGTGTGTGTTAATTCAAAAGTAAAATTAAATTGAAAAGAAAACTCTCCGTAAAACTACAATAATGCTACAACCATGCACAGTGACTCATGCCTGTAATCCTAGCTACTCAGGAGGCTGAGATCTGAGGATCTCGGTTCAAAGCCAGCCTGGGCACTAAAGAATGTGAGAGTCTTATCTCCAGTTAACCATTAGAAAACCGGAAGTGAGGCTTGGCTCAAGGGCAGTGGCCTTGAGCTGAAGAGGTCAGGGACAGTGCCCAGGTCCAGAGTTCAAGCCCCAGGACCCACAAAAATAAAAACACAAAAAACTACAATAGCTCTAGGTGCTGGTGGCTTGCTCCTGTAATACTAGCTACTCCGGGAGCTGAGAATGTGACCAATGAGGCTCTGAGACTCTCCTCCATAACCACCAGATAACCAGAAGTGTCTCTGTGGCCCAGAGTAGTAGAGAACTAGCTTTGAACTGAAGAGCTCAGGAACAGTGCCCAGGCCCAGGCCCAGAGTTCAAGCCCCACATCTGACTGACCAAAAAAAAAAAAAAAAAAAAAGGCAAAGAAAAACAAAGCACAACTACAGTAGCCTGGAAACTCTTTCAAGACACAAATATTCAGTAAACATTGACCTCTATTACATATGTGTCATGCACTGGGGTAGTAGACATTATATTAGAGAAGAATGACTTTTTTGGGGGGGTGGTGGTGTTGGTCTTAGGCCCCTGAGCTTTTTTTCCTCAAGGGTAGCATTCTCCCACTTGAGCCACAGCTCCATTTTTGTTTTGTTTTGTTTTTGCCAGTCCTGGGTCATGATCACTGTCCTTGGGCTTTCTCAAGGCTAGAACTCTACCACTTGAGCCACAGCACCACTTCTGGCTTTTTTCTATGAATGTGGTACCAAGGAATTGAACCCGGGTCTTCGTGTATGCTAGGCAAGCATTCTACCACTAGGCCAAACTCCCAGTCCCTACAGCTCCGTATTTGGCTTCTTTAATAGTATTTCGGAGATGAGTCTCATGAACTTTCCTGCTTGAGCTGGTTTTGAATGACAATCCTCAGATCGTAGCCTCTTGAGTAGCTAAGATTATAGGTGCAAGTCACTGGCACCATTGTTTTCCCCAGTAGAGGGAGATGGAGAAAAGGGTGCAAAAGTGGACACAGTGGTTGATCCCTGTAAACCTATCTACTCAGGAGAGGGAGATTGGGAAGGTTGAAGTTCAAAGGAGAACCTGGGCAAAAACTTAGCTAGACCTATTTAAAAAATAACCAAAGGAAGCAGGGCTGGAGGCATGACTCATAGTGCTAGAGAGCTTACTTAACGAGCACAAGGTCTTGAATTCAAACATCAGTCCTACCAAAAAACGGTGGATTTAGGAGTAAAATGGTAGATCACTTGTTAGCAATCAAGAAGTCCTGAGTTTAAACTCTAGAATTTCCAAATGAAAAACAAAAGGTGTAAATAAGCAGAAGATTATCAGTGTGACAGAAGCTGAATGGGTCTAAGGGGTCAAGTTATACTTTATAAATCAGTACTTCTGTCTTCAAATATGTATGGATCTTATATAAAATAGAGTTAATACTACTTAAAAAGACATTGAGGTGAGTTCAAGCTCCAGAACTGGCTTACAAAAAAGATATGATCAACCTGCTTATTGCTTAAGTTTCTTTAGTGCCTAGTTGAATTTTATCTGGGTTTTGAAATCATATTTTAGTCCTTCTGCTTTCTCATCTAAGTATGCCTAATGAACTTTTTTTTGTGTGGTTTATGTGGCTTGAACTCCGTGTGGGTGCTGTCCCTGAGCTCTTCAGCTCTAGGCTACTGCCCTGCCCTTGAGCCAAGCCCCACTTCCTGTTTACTAGAGGTTAATTGGAGATAAGAGAGAATCTCAGGTCCTTTTGTGCCCAGGCTGGCTCTGAATCTTGATCTTCAGATCTCAGCCTCCTGAGTAGCTAGGATTACAGGCGTGAGCCACTGCCTGGCATGAACTCTTTTTATATATCTAAATTGAATATATATATATGTGTATATATATATTTTTAATTTTTTTTGTTTCTCTTCAAAGACCGGCATCTGAATATTCTAGTCCTGGCAGACCTCTAAGCTGCTTTGTTGATGAGAACACTCCAATCAGTGGAACAAATGGTGCAACATGTGGACAGTCAGATCCCAGACTGGCTGAGAGGAGGGTCAGGTCGCAACGACATAGAAACTATATGAGCAGGACACATTTGCATACTCCTCCAGACCTACCAGAAGGCTACGGTACGACAGATAGCTCAGAAAAAAAGAAAGCATGATTTACTAATTTCAGCTTGCTATGAACATCAGAAAATAAAATTTAAAAAGTTATTGTTGGGGGCTGGGAGTGTTTGCCTAGTGGTAGAGTGTTTGCCTAGCATGCACAAAGCCATGAGTTTAATTCCCTGGTACCACATACACAAAAAAGCTGCAGGTGGTGTTGTGGCTCAAGTGGCAGGGTGCTAGCCTTGAACAAAAATGCTCAAAGGCAGTGCCTATGCCCTGTGTTCAAGTCCCAGGACTGGCAAAAAAAAAAAAAGTTGGGTGCCAGTGGCTCATATTTGTAATCCTAGCTACTCAGGAGAATTAGATTTTGAGGATCACAATTCAAAGCCAGCTTAGGCAAGAAAGTCTATGAGATTCTTATCTCAGAACACCGAAAAAGTGGGAAATGAACTGTGGCTCAAGTGGTAGAATGCTAGCCTTGCCCATAAAATCTCAGGGACAGTGCCCAGGCCCTAAGTTTAAGCCCCAAGACTAGTCTTCCTCTCCCCCCCCCCCCAAAAAAAAAGAAGTAGTATTAATCTAGGTTTAGGTTTTTTTTTTTTTGCCAGTCCTGGGACATGAACTCAGGGCCTGAGCACTGTGCTTGGGTTTTTCTCAAGGCTAGTGCTCTACTACTTAAGCCATAGTACCACTTCTGACTTTTTCTGTGTATTTGGTACCAAGGAATCTAACCGGGTCTTCTTGAATGCTAGGCAAGCACTCTCCCACTAGGCCAAACTCCCAGAACCTAGGTTTGGGAATTTTATATGAAGGTAAAAGTAAATATGAAATCTCTCAACTTTGAAAAGTCTTTGAGGTAGTTAGAAAACCACCCTACCACTGTTTAACCTTGGGCTAATCATCTAACCTTAGGATTTGTGTTTTTAATGAAATATGATGAATACCTAATCACAAAGATATTGTGAGATATTAAGTGAATTTACTTCGCAGGTAAGCACTGTATAAAGGTAAACGGTATTGTTGACAAGACTAATTTTAAGTCAGACCTCCAGTGTGATTTTTTGATTAAATATTGGGAGATCATTTCAAAGGGACATTTCTTATGGGATTATGGTGTTATGTACTTTTAGTTATCTGAGTGGATTGTTATAAATTACTGTTTGTATAAGATGATTATAATAATGCAATTTCCTAGCATTTTAGAATATTATGTGGAAGATTATGTGAATCTTCTTTTAGTTAAAACCAGAATTCCCAAGCTCTCTGTAAATGGAGGGCATAAACATATTATGACTTGTTTACTCCTTGTTTGCTAAAGCTAACAACCAAGTTATAGTTTTGTTAATGGTGACACCTAATGACTAAAATTAGGGATTGCCTGATCTATATTGTATTCAATTTTTACTCTAGAGTATTTTTAAAAACTTAAAAAAAAGAACACATATGATTCTGGAGCCGGAAGTTTGGTCTAGTGGTAGAGTGCCTGCCTAGCATGCATGAAGACCCGGGTTCAATTCCTTGGTACCATATTCATAGAAAAGCCAGAAGTGGTGCTGTGGCACAAGTGGTAGAGCACTAGCCTTGAGGAAAGCCCAAGGACAAATGCTCAGGCCCTGAATTTAGTCCCCAGGACTGCCCCCCCAAAAATGTATATATATGTATATATATGCACATATATTTATATATATGGTTTGAATTTTATTCTAAAATACATTTTAGCTCTTTAATTTAGAAAACTTTGTCTACTAACGTTGATGTGCCACACAGTGTATTATATGGGAAACAGATTAACCTGGCTTTACCATATTAAACTGAGCTTGTTATTCAACCTTTGTGAACCTTGACTTCATCTTCTATAAAATGGGAAAATAATAACCTCAACTGTATAGGTTTGTTGCAAGAAATAATGTATATAAGCTCATTTGATGTGTGGCACCTATGTTTGACATAGAAAGCACTTAGTAAAATTCGGCTTTTGTTATTACTCAGACCTCAGAATAAAGTGTATCCTGTGTTCTTGGAGATTAGAAAGTGAATAATATGGAGTAAGGGCAGTATATACTTTTAGAGTATTTATGTGCTTTGGATTTAAAAAATACATACAAACATACAGAAATACTTATGTATATAGATCCAAGACTGGGACTCACACTTGGCATCTGATACTTTTGCTTATGGGCTGATGCTCTATCACCTGAGTCATGCCTCCAACTCCAGTATATTTTCTGTGAAACAGAAGTTAAAGTGTTTTAGCTGTATTCAGCACTTTTTCCCATTTAGAGCGTTGGATTGAACTTTAAGTCTCTTGTATGCTAGGCAAGAACTTTACTACTGAGTTACATCCATATCCTCTGCAGCTGTCATCTAAAGTAGTTTTGTTTTGTTTTTGGTGGGTCATGGGGCTTGAACTTGGCCTGGGCCCTGACCCAAAGCTCTTCAGCTCAAGTCTTGAGTTAAGCCCCATTTTCTAGAGGTTAATTGAAGGTTAACCTCAGGTTCTTTTGTGCCTGGGCTGGCTTTGAATCTTGATCCTCCGCCTCCTGAGTAGCTAGGATTTACAGGCATGAGCCACTGTGCCAACTGGGCTGATTTTTTTTTTTTTTGCCAGTCCTAGGGCTTGAACTCAGGGCCGGGGCACTGTCCCTGAGCTTTTTTTGCTCAAGGCTAGCGTTGTACAACTTGAGCCACAGCCAAAGCACTTCCAGCTTTTTCTATATATATGATACTGAGGAATTGAACACAGGGCTTGGTGCATGCTAGGTGAGCACTTTCCACTAGGCCACGCTCGCTGCCCCTAAAAATAGTTTTAAACATTTTTATGTTTATAACTTTTTCCCTCAAAAGTTTTAGCAAGAATTTATTTTATTATAACCATTGTAAAATAGGGAAGAAATAGAAAAAGTGAGAAACATTTTTTTGCTCTTTGTTCAGGAAATGTGAGTTGAAGACTCCACATTAATAACTTTTTTTTTTTTTTAAACCAGTCCTGGGCTTAAGCTCAGGGCCTGAGGACTGTCCTTGGATTTTTCTCAATGTTAGAACTATACCACTTGAGCCTCAGCACCTCTTCTGGCTTTTTCTAAGTATGTGGTACCAAGGAATCGAACCCGGGTCTTCATTCATGCTAGTCAAGCACTCTAACTACTAAGCCAAACTCCTGGCCCCCACATTGATAACTTTTACTGACTTGATTCTACTAAAGGACATTAGCAATAGTTTTATTGTCATACATGCTAAAGTTTCCCATTAGATTTTGTTAAAACTCATTATTTTGCTTAAGACAACACATGACAAACAAACCTTTTTTCTGGGGTGAGGGGAGTTTTTTTTTTTTTTTTTTCTGCCAGTCCTGGGGCTTGAACTCAGGGCCTGAGCACTGTCGTTGGGCTTTCTCAAGGCTAGGAATCTACCATTTGAGCTACTGCAGCACTTCGGGCTTTTTCTATGTATATGGTACTGAGGAATTGAACCTGGGTCTTTGTGCATGCTAGGCAAGCACTGTACCACTACACCAAACTCCCAGCCCAAAGAGAAACAAACCTTTTAAAGATTCTTTTATATTTTTTCAGCCATGAGGCTTGAACTTGGGGCTTAGGCACTGTCCTTGGTCTAGAACTCTACCACTTTGAGCCACAGTGCCACTTCCTAAAGAGATTCTCTTCTCCTTCACATTGACTTCTTTTCCCAAGGGTTTTGAACTCATCATTTCAGTTTGATCTTTTCTCCTTTGTGTGTACATTTGATCATTAGTCCTTTTCTTTTCAACTTGGTTATTGTCCCATCTTCATCTCTTTATGACTGTACAGTATACTTTTTTTTTTTTCATGGTCAGTCGTGGGGCTTGAACTCTGGGCCTGGGCGCTGTTTGTGAGCTCTTTAGCTCTAGGTTACCGCCCTACCCCTTGAGCTACAGCTTCACTTGTAGTGGTTAATTGAAGATAAGTGCCGGGCTTTGAACCTCTATCCTCAGATCTCAGCCTCCTGAGTAACTAGGATTATAGGCGTCAGCCACCGTTCCTGGCTACAGTGTACTTTTTTTGGTTATGGTTTTGTAGCCCAAATGTAGGCTTGTTTTATTTTTGAGACATGCCTTTCTTGTCTGGTTGGCCTAGAGTTTGCTATGTAGCCCAGGTTAGCATCAAATCCCTTAATATTCCTACTACCTTTTGAGTATAGTACTCAGGAGGTACCACCACAGTTAATTTCAGTTGTGGTCTTGAGAATGTATCTGTCAAATAGAGAATACTGCCAGGCACCAGTGGCTCATGGCTGTAATCCTAACTACTCAGGTTACTTGAGATCTGAGGATCATGGTTCAAAGCCAGCTTGGGCAGGAAACTCCTTGAGATTCTTATTTCTGATAAACTTACTTAGAAAAAGCCAGAAATGGCTCAAGTGGTAACATGATAGCATTGAGTAAAAAAATCTCAGGGACAATGTCTAGGCCCTGAATTCAAGCCCCAGGATTGGGGAGGAATGGGTGAGAGGAATTATAAAATTAGCATAATGAATAAACTTTAGCCTCCAACCCTTTAGATATTTCAGAGGTAGCCAGCTGCTTCCTCTGAGCCTTTTGTTTCACAGAAGAAAAATAATTTTTTTTATCTTTGTCTTATTTAATTACAAGTGTTATGATAGTCTTGTTTTCTGTTTTCAGTTAGCAAACATTGCAACATGTTTAATATTTCAGTCACACTGTAAGTGTAGTTGCTTTTAGGTAGCTGGACTGCAGTCCTTATCACTATATGTAGAGTTGCTTTGGAGAGAGAACAAATGATTTGTGAAGTCATTTTTAAAATAATAAAATAGATTAGTAATTTGCAGGTTTTACCTAGTAACATATCAGCCTGATCTAACTGGTGATTTGGACAATATGAATGTTTTTATTATGAGTTTCCTTTACTTTACAGAACAGAGGACAACACAGCAAGGCCAGGTATATTTCTTACATACTCAGACTGGTGTGAGCACATGGCATGATCCAAGAGTGCCTAGGTAAGAACATATTTTAAGAACTCTTTATACATACCCACTTTGTTTTTAAAAATACTTAATTTAAAAATTATAAAAGTTGTGCTCAGATAGTTTAATTGTATGATATTTAGTAGAAAGTCCTATGTATCTTTCTGTAGTCTGACCCTAGTTCCCTCTTTTAGTCTCCAGCCTTTTTCCCCTCATCACCCTGGATAGGCCAGGGGTTTGGCCTAATGGTAGAGTCCTTTCCTAGCATGCATAAAGATGGGGTTTGATTCCTTGGTAGCACATACATTGAAAAAGTAGTGCTGTGGCTCAAGTGATAGAGTGCTAGCCTTGAGAAAGCCCGAGGAAAGTACTTAGACTCTGAGTTCAAGGCCCAAGACTGGCCAAAAAACAAAACAACAATAACAAAACCATGGATCTTGAGGAATTTGAAAGTTACACTTTGGAAAAAAACATAAAATAGTACTCATTCCGAAAGGGCTCCATCAGTGGTAGAGCACTGGGGCCGATCCTTACTACCACAAAATAAGTAAATAAATATAAAATAAAATAGTAGAGGTCAGATGTAGTAGGGGCATGACCACCTCAGCATTTAGAAGTGCCTGGTAAGTAGTTAAAGGATCATGAGTTTGAACTCAGCCTGGGCTACAGGAGAGACTGTTAGGGGGTAGGGGGCCTGTAATCTTAGCAACTCAGAAGCTAGGATCTGTGGATTGCGGTTCAAAGCTGGTCCAGGCTCCAATTAAATCACAGAAAAAGTTAGAAGTAGCACTATGACTCCAGATGTAGAGTGCTAGCCTTGAGCAAAAGTAGCTCAGGGGGGGCCGGGAGTTTGGCCTAGTGGTTAAAGTGCTTGCCTAGCATGCATGAAGACCCGGGTTCGATTCCTTGGTACCACATACATAGAAAAAAGCTGGAAGCGGTGCTGAGGCTCAAGTGGTAGAGCTCTAGCCTTGAGAAAGTCCAAGGACAGTGCTCAGGCCCTGAGCTCAAGCCCAGGACTGGGAAAAAAAAAAAGTAGCTCAGGGACAGAGCTCAGGCCTAGAATTCAAGCCTCAGGACCTGGGTGAAAAAGATATTTTCAGGATCATAATTTCAGTAACATTTCTGTTTTGCTTTGTTGGAGAGCTTAGAATTACTCATGGAATAGATATTTATTTATATAGATTTCATGATCTAGTAAACAAAGAATTAAAGGGAAATTTTAGAAAACATTTAATTCTTGATGTCATTGGTGCTTGAAAAATTATATTTTCTGTCAAACAAATTTAGTTTGTGTTGGCAAATGCTATGATGGCTTTTATATTAATTTAAAATCTATATTACATCAAAACCCAGGAACTTACTAACATTGTCTACGGCTTGATAAATTCTTCCTAGCTATTTATGGATTAGATTTTGAATATGCAAGTTTGTTAAACCATTGGGAATTAAAGATTCCAGCTGAGCATCTCAAGTTCCTGAAACAATACATTTTCTCAGATTTCATGGAATTGTTCTATGTCATTTATTCTTGGTTGGCTCAGCAGGCCCAGCCATGAGGTATTTTTTATTTTATATTTGTTTTTGCAGGGATCTTAGCAACATCAATTGTGAAGAGCTTGGTCCTTTGCCTCCTGGATGGGAGATCCGTAATACCGCAACAGGCAGAGTTTATTTCGTTGACCATAACAACAGAACAACACAGTTTACTGATCCTCGACTCTCTGCTAACTTGCATTTAGTTTTAAAGTAAGTTTTTGAAACACTACATGTTAAAATGTCAGTCTGCACAAAAGGAAATTTTTTAACTTTTTGGTTGGTCATGGGACTTGAACTCTGGGCCTGGGTATTGTCCCTGGGTTCTTCAGTTAAAGGCTATTGTCCTACCCCTTGAGCTACAGTGCCACTTCTGGTTTCCTGGTGGTTAATTGGAGAGAAGTCTCATGGATTTTAGTGCCCAGGCTGGCTTTGAGCCTTGATCCTCAGATCTGCGCTTCCTGAGTAGCTAGGATTACAGGCATGAGCCATTGAACCTGGCTACAAAAGGAAATTTATAGCTGCTTTTTATTATAAATATTTTACTTGGAACTTATATTGATCAGACTTGATGTAAGAGGATCACAAATTTTACTCCTGACACAGGATTATTTGAATTTTTCCCTGCTTAAAAAGAGATGAGTAGGTACGGGAATTTGGCCTAGAAGTAGAGTGCTTGCCTAGCATGCACAAAGACCCAGGTTCGATTTCTCCATACCACATATAGAAAAAAAAGCCGGAAGTGGTGCTGTGGCTCAAGTGGTAGAGCTCTAGCTTTGAGAAAGCCGAAGGACAGTGCTCAGGCCCTGAGTTCAAGCCCCAGGACTGGCAAAAAAAAAAAAAAAAAAGAGAGATGAGTAATAAAATGTTAGTATGGACCGGGAGTTTGGCCTAGTGGTTAAAGTGCTTGCCTAGCATGCACGAAGACCCGGGTTCGAGTCCTTGGTACCACATATATAGAAAAAGCCAGAAGTGGTGCTGAGGCTCAAGTGGTAGAGCTCTAGCCTTGAGAAAGTCCAAGGACAGTGCTCAGGCCCTGAGCTTAAGCCCAGGACTGGCAAAAAAAAAAAACCCCAAAAATAAAATAAAAATAAAATGTTGGCCTAGTGGTTAAAGTGCTTGCCTAGCATGCACGAAGACCCGGGTTCAATTCCTCGGTACCACATACATAGAAAAAAGCCGGAAGTGGTGCTGAGGCTCAAGTGGTAGAGCTCTAGCCTTGAGAAAGTCCAAGGACAGTGCTCAGGCCCTGAGCTCAAGCCCAGGACTGGCAAAAAAAAAAAAAAAAAAAAAAAAAAAAAAATAGGGGCCGGGAGTTTGGCCTAGTGGTTAAAGTGCTTGCCTAGCATGCATGAAGACCCGGGTTCGATTCCTCGGTACCACATACATACAAAAAAAAACAAGCCGGAAGTGGTGCTGAGGCTCAAGTGGTAGAGCTCTAGCCTTGAGAAAGTCCAAGGACAGTGCCCAGGCCCTGAGCTCAAGCCCAGGACTGGCAGCAAAAAATAAATAAATAAATAAATAAAAAAATAAAATGTTAGTAGAAGTATGTGTTAAAAGTGCTCAACACAGAAGCAGTAACACATGAGAACTTGAGACTGAACAGGACATTGCAGCGTAACTATTATTAGTAGCTTACATGTCAGTAGCATTTATAGTGTGCCACATGTTGTTCTTTGTACTTTGCATATATTAGCAATTTCCTCATCAGAAAAATTCTGAGATACTAACTGCCCTTTGTGCTGATGAGGAAACTGAAGTGTAGAGGTTGAATTTTCTCTGGCTTATGTGGCAGGGAAGTGGCCAAGTCTAAGTTCATAACTAGATACCCTGACTTTAGTCTGCTGTTAGCCACTGTATTGAGCATTGTTTGTATATTGTTTGCCTCCTTTTCTTACTTCCACTCCCCTCTCCTATCCAGAGAATGTACTTAATGCCACTAAATGCATATTTTAAAATAGCCAAATACATAAATATTATGGATATTTTGCTATACTCAAAACACTTAAGCTTGTTTGTAAAATACTTCTTTCTTCATGTCAATAACTCATACATGATTGTCTACATCCTTGTGGTCCAGTCTAGAGCAGGTGCAGGATGAAGGGTCTGCTAAGATGCCAATTCCATTCTTGTTTGGTTCTCCCAGAAAAACAAACTCTAGATAACAAGCAGTTTTTTGGCATATGCCTGAATTTTCGAATGAGGATGGAAGAATGTAGAGAAGTGGAGGACATGGAAGTGGTATTTTCAGCAGCTTCCAAAACATTGTGGATAAAACTTCATTATCCAGTTCTATCACATAAGAATTCTATCTGGGAGTGTTAGTTAGTGGTAGTATGCGTGCCTGGAATATATGAAGCCCTGAATTTGATTCCTCAGTACCACATAAAGAGAAAAAACTGGAAGTGGTACTGTGGCTCAAGTGGTAGAGCGCTAGCCTTAAGCAAAAGAAGTTCAGGGACAGAGCTTAGGCCCTAAGTTCAAGCCCCGGGACTGCCAAAAGAAAGAAAGAAAAAAAAAGTGAAGAATTCTGTCAATCCATAAGTATGAAAAATAAATTTTGGAGCTGTATCATTCCAAAAAAAATGCCAGACTAATCACATGTCTCAAAAAGGCTTAGAGAAAAAGAAGCTCAGGGACAGTGCCCAGGTACTGAGTTCAAGCCCAGGACTGGCAACTGGGGGGGAAAAAAAGGCTTGGAAAAGGGTGTAACTAGATTTTTTTTTAAAGGTCTAATGCTAATTTAAATGTATATTTACAATCTTTCTAAATTTAAAAAAAATGTATTTTATTGTTGGGGTAATGTACAGAGGGGGTTCCAGTTACATTCATCAGGTAGTGGATATATTACTTCTTTTTTTCCTTTTTGGTGGTCATGAAACTTGAACTCTGGGCCTGGGCGTTGTCCCTGAGCTCTTTTAGCCTCAAGGCCACCGCCCTACCCCTTAAGCCACAGAGTGCCACTTTTGGTTTTTTGGTGGTTAATTGGAGATAGGAGTCTCATGGTCTTTAGTGCTGGGCTGGTTTTGAACCTTGATCCTTAGATCTCATCCTCCTGAATAGCTAGGATTATAGGCGTGAGCCACCTCACCTGGCTAAAACACTTTTATAACATTCTTGCTTGCTTCCAGTAGGCAGAACCAACTGAAAGACCAACAGCAACAGCAAGTGGTGTCACTGTGTCCTGATGACACAGAGTGTCTCACAGTGCCCAGATACAAGCGAGATCTGGTTCAGAAACTAAAAATCTTGCGGCAGGAACTTTCCCAGCAACAGCCACAGGCTGGTCATTGCCGTATTGAAGTTTCCAGAGAGGAGATTTTTGAGGTAAACTCTCCCTCCCTCCCCTCCTTCCTCTTTTCTTTTTGGGAAATCTTTGGATTTGAATTCAGGGTGTTATGCTTGCTCTATCACTTGAACCATACCTTAAATCTTATTTTTAAAAAGGAGTAAATTAAATTTAGTGTTTCTGTCTTTTTGTGGAATACTGTTAACTTTTTATAATGAGTGCCTTTGTATGTGTATATGTGTGTTTGTGTGTGTGCGCACATGTGTTCTGTGTGTACCTGGTCTAAGGTTTGATGCAGAGCCTGAGCACTGTTGCTTAGCTTTTTACTTAGCTTTTTCACTCAAGACTGGTGCTCTACCCCTAGAGTCACAGTTTCACTTCTTGCTTTTTTTTTTTTTGTGGGTCATGGGTTTTGAACTAGGCCTGGGTGCTGTCCCTGAGCTCTTCAGTTCAAGGTTACCGCTCTACCCTTGAGCCAAGCCCCACTTCCCATTTTCTAGAGGTTAACTGGAGATAAGAGTCACAGATCCTTTTGTACGGGGCTGGCTTTGAACCTTGATTCTTAGATCTCAGCCTCCTGAGTAGCTAGGATTACAGGCGTGAGCCACTGCACCCGGCCCCACATCTTGCTTTTTGGTGGTTAATTAGAGGTAAGAGGCTCACATACTTTATTGCTTGGGCTGGCTGTGATCTGTGATCCTCAGATTTCAACCCCCTCAGTAGCTAGGATTAAAGGTGTGAACCAGCATGTCTGGCTAAATTACTTTAATTATGGGAAGTCAAAACCAATAATATTGGGGAGACTTAGGGCAGAATATAAGCACTTAGTAGAATGATCTGCATTTCAAATACTTCCTTGTTGAATTTTAAAAAGCCATAAATATCTACCTTATATGTTTTAACTGTTCTGAAAGGTAAGGGATTTATAAATAAGTTACTGTTTCATTACTATTGGACTGTTCATTTAATTTGTTGAAAAATCTTCTGTTACATACTTTTTTTTTTTTTTTTTTTTTTTTTTGCCAGTCCTGGGCTTGAGCTCAGGGCCTGAGCACTGTTCTTGGACTTTCTCAAGGCTAGCACTCTACCATTTGAGCCTCAGCACCACTTCTGACTTTTTTTCTATGTCTGTGGTACCGAGGACTCGAACCCGGGTCTTCGTGCATGCTAGGCAAGCACTCTACCACTAGGCCAAACTCCTGGCCAAATTTTTTTTTTTGGGGGGGGGGCTAGTCATGGGGCTTGAACTCAGGGCCTGACCTGTTACATACTTTTAACTTTGGATTACAGTCCTAATGTTAACTGCATAATAGTTGGTAGAGGTCAAAGGCAGGTATTTCCTTCTAAGAAGTTTCCTGGACAGGAGGCATGTAAAGACTTAGGATCCTTTTGCTAAAAGATGAATTTTCCCTCCTTTCAGAGCTGCTCCTAACCTTGTTTGTAGTTAGTCTTTTATATTTAAGAATGATGTGAATTGAAGTTCATTGTATATCTGCAGAGAAATTTCACAATGAAATCCCCTTTTGTATAGCTAATATATACTAATAAAAAAGCAAAGAATGGGGGCTGGGAGTTTGGCCTAGTGGTAGAGTGCTTGCCTAGCATTGCACGAAGATCCGGGTTCGATTCCTTGGTAACACATACTTAGAAAAAGCCGGAAATAGTGCTGAGGCTCAAGTGGTATAGTTCTAGCCTTGAGAAAAATCCAAGGACAGTGCTCAGGCCCCGAGCTTAAGCCAAGACTGGCCTTCCCCCCCTGCCCCCCAAAAAAGAAAAGAATGTAAAAGTTATCTATGGAATGAACATTATACGAATGATTTTACCTAAATTCTCTCTGAATATTTTTTTTTAACACTTGCTTTTTTTGTCTGTTGTCAAATAGGACTTGAATTCAGGGTCTAGGTATTGTCCTTGAACTTCTCTGTTGAAGTAGAGCTCTCCACTTTGAGCCACAACACTACTTCGGTTTTCTGATGGTTAATTGGAAGTTAAAAGTCTCATAGACTGGGGCCGGGAGTTTGGCCTAGTGGTAGAGTGCTTGCCTAGCATGCACAAAGGCCCGGGTTAGATTCCTCGGTACCATATACATACAAAAAAGCCGGAGTGGTGCTGAGGCTCAAGTGGTGGAGCTCTAGCCTTGAGAAAGTCCAAGGACAGTGCTCAGGCCCTGAGCTCAAGCCCAGGACTGGCAAAAAAACAAAAACAAAAACAAAAAAAACCCCGAAAACAAAAAAACAAAAAACCACAACCAGTCTCATAGACTTTTTTGCTCAGGCTGGCTTTGAACAGTAATCCTCAGATGTCAGCCACTTTAGTACCTAGGATTTCAGGCATGAACTACTGGCACCTGGCTTAACATTTACTTTCTTCTAGTACCTATTACCTAAAATTAAGTCAATCAGTGTTTAAAAATTTGGTACTTCTATTATAGTCTGATTTTAATATCGAATGACGTTGTAAATTAAAATTCTTTTTTTTTTTTTGCCAGTCCTGGGCTTGAGCTCAGGGCCTGAGCACTGTCCTTGGACTTTCTCAAGGCTAGAGCTCCACCACTTGAGCTTCAGCACCACTTCCGACTTTTTTTCTATGTATGTGGTACCGAGGAATCTAACCCGGGCCTTTGTGCATGCTAGGCAAGCACTCTACTACTAGGCCAAACTCCCGGCCCCTATAAATTAAAATTCTTAAAACTAAATACGGAGTTTGCACCCAGTTGACTCAAAACATAATATTTATCAAATAACTTCATTGCAGTAGAAGTAAGATATATCTATATCTCTATTTCACTCACTCCATTTTGTTTCAGAAGTCCCAAAAATCTTGTTTCATGAAGTTTAGAGTCTGTTCATAGAATCATAGAATCAGTGTATTTTAAGCTTATTTAAACTTGTGGGTGATAAGGGGAGAGTTTAAATAATAGGCTAAAAGCACCTGGTAATAATAATGTATTAATTGCTTTTTAGGAATCATATCGACAGGTAATGAAAATGAGACCAAAAGATCTCTGGAAGCGGTTAATGATTAAATTTCGAGGAGAAGAAGGTCTTGACTATGGAGGAGTTGCAAGGTAAAGACTTGTGACATATGCATCTTTATACTTAGAAAATCTAAGATTCTTCTTGTAACTTTCACATGGACTTGAATTTTCTAGTATATTGTTTCTTGGATCAAGAAGGTATGAACAGCCAGGGGCTTATACCTCATGCCTGTAATCCTAGCTACTCTGCAGGCTGAGATCTGAGGATCAAGGTTCAAAGTCAGCCCAGACAGGAAAGTCCATGAGACCCTTATCTCTAGTTAGGCGCCAGAGAACCAGCAATAGAGCTGTGCTCACAGTGGTAGAGCTGTATTTGAACAGAAAAGCTCAGGGACAGTACCTAGACCCTGAGTTCAAGTCCCACACAGACCAAAAAAAAAAAAAAACAGTAAATGTTAAAAAATAATCAGAGTTTAGATAAAATCATTTATATGATGTTCATAGAAAATGTTTATTTTTTTTGCCTTTTTATTAGTATACATTAGCTATACAAAAAGGGATTTCAGGGGAGTTTGGCCTAGTGGTAGAGTGCTTGCCTAGCATGCACGAAGACCCGGGTTTGATTCCTCAGTACCACATACATAGAAAAAAGCCAGAAGTGGTGCTGAGGCTCAAGTGGTAGAGTGCTTGCCTTGAGAAAGTCAAGTACAGTACTCAGGCCCTGAGCCCAAACCCAAGACTGGCAAAAAAAGAGAAAAAAAAAGGGATTTCATTGTGAAATGAGGTTGTAGAAATTACAGGTGTAAGCATTCACCCAGGTGTAAAACTTACTGAAACAATACAAACATGAAAGCACTCCTTTTTCTGAATGAGCAAATTTATTTTGCATTATTTTTTATTTCCACTAATCTACCTTCATTGGACTGGACCAGGATAGTCTGCACAATAAGAGGGTTTTGTTTGTTTGTTTTTTTGTTTTGTTTTTTTCCCTCAGTTTTCTAATGGTTAATTGAAGATAAGAGTCTCACAGACTTTAGTGCTCAGACTGGCTTTGAACTGTGACCCTCAGATCTCAGTCTTCTGAGTAGCTAGAATTGCAGACCTGAACCACCTCACCTGGCAATTTTTTTTCTTTCAATAAAACAGGACTCTTTTTTTTGTTTTATATTTCTCATGGATTATAAATTGGCTTGGCATGCAATGAAATGTATTGGCTTATGGCATCTCATGAGTAACTGAACTGCTAAATGAAACCCTTACACTTTTTTTTTTGCCAGTCCTGGGCTTGAGCTCAGGGTCTGAGCACTATCCTTAGAATTTTCTCAAGGCTAGATATCACTTGAGCCTCAGCACCACTTCTGGCTTTTTCTAAGTATGTGTTACCAAGGAATCGAACCTGGGTCTTCGTGCATGCTAGGCAAACATTCTACCACTAGGCCAAACTCCCAGCCCCACCCTTACACTTTTTGATACTGAAGTAAAAAAAATTGAGCAATAACTTCAGTGTAATAAATATTTTCATTTGCTGCTTGATCATGGTAGACTTTTTTGGTGTGATTTTATGTATCAAAAATTAGTCCTGGTCTGGGAGTTTGGCCTAGTTCCTAGTTCTTGGATTGGCATATGGTTCAAGTGTAGAGCATTTAAGGGTCCTTAGTTCACATACACCCATATTTACATACAACTTTGCTAATGCAACTAATGGCATACCTTAATAAAAATGTATTGATTATGATTATTCTTTACTACATTTTGTTTTCTAGGGAATGGTTGTATCTCCTGTCACATGAAATGTTGAATCCATACTATGGCCTCTTCCAGTATTCAAGAGATGACATCTATACATTGCAGATCAATCCTGATTCTGCTGTTAATCCGGTATGCTTTATAGTTGGGATAATGAATTAGATTGATTTCTATAATACACTATAATGCTTTTTCATCTTTAAATGGTAGTGTATTTTATAGGAATTACTTGTTTTAATCTTTTGTCTCTTCAATTCCTCTTCTAGAAAATTTTCTCAAGTGAATGCTTGGGTGTATGTACCAGTTTAGGAGCAGGGATATTTGTTATTTATGACAGGTCCTATCAGAAATAATAGTTGTTGGGCTGGGAATGTGTCTTAGTGATAGAGTGCTTGCCTCGAATGCATGAAGCCCTTGGTTCAATTCCTCAGTACCATTTAAACAGAAAAAGCTGAAAGTGGTGCTGTGGCTCAAGAGTGCTAGCATTGAGCAAAAGAAGCTCAGGAACAGTATTAAGGCCTTGAGTTCAGTTTAAGACCCAGGACTGACAAAAGAAAAGTCCTTGTTTTTTTTTTTTGCCAGTTGTGGAGATTGAACTCAGGGTCTGCATACTGTCCTTGGACACATTTTGCTCAAGGCTAGTGCTCTGCCACTTGAGTTACAGCATCACTTCCGATGAATCGAACCCAGGGCTTTGTGTATGTGAGGTGAGCACTCTGCCACTAGCCTATGCTTCCAGCCCCAAGAATAGAACAGAACAGTTGTTTAGAAGAGGAAATATATAATTGATTAAATAATGACTTTTTAAAGAACACCGGAGTATTCTGAGGAGTGCTCAGGGCAAAAGCACAAAGTTGTATCTGAAAAAAAACAAAACAGAAAGGCTTGCCAAGCATATTCAAAGCCCCAAGTTCTATCTCAAGTACCAAAAAAATCTCAAAGGAGGTTGGGAGAGTTAATGATAAGCTTAAGGTTTATTTCAGATGTGAAAGAATTTTAACATGCATCCAACTAGCAGAGCAGTCCATGATGATAAAACCAAATAAATTCAATCACATTGAAAAAGTTGGTGGGAATTCTTTATTAGAGATGTGTAGATAAGATCTCTTTGGGACCTCACTATTTCCATTGGTGTGTCTAGTGCTTCCTGATGTCAGTCCAGTGTTGAGGTTTCCTCATCTTACTGTATGCTTCATGGAGACTCTTTTTGGATCTGTCATTACCCTCATATTTCCAGAAGTCCTACAGGGACTAATTAATTTGATCAAGGGAGCATAGTCAGTTCTTGTGTCACCAGTCTGTGGAATTTAGAGGTTCAGTTTCTGGTTATGTCAAGGAAGCAGGGATGTCTAAGGTTGAAAAGCTTTCTTCCAAGATATAGGACTTAGTAGGAGGTGAGAAGAGAGGAAAAGTGCAGAATCTGAAATAGTTTCATAAATCTACAGTGAGACTGTAGTTTGAACTAATTGCTAAAAGATGAATTATATCGTGATTTTGCCCTCTGAGAGAAGCATTGACTGTATAATAGGCTATTTTATAACAAAGTGGAGAATCTTGAGCATGACTTAGAAAAATACTTTTTCTAAGCTGGGTGCTGGTAGCTCATTCCTATTTATAGAAGCTACTCAGGAGGCTGGCATCTGAGTAGTGGTTCAAAGCCAGCCAGGGTAGAAAAGTCTTGTGAGACTCTTATCTCCAGTTAACCAACCATTCAAATACTGAAAGTGGTGCTGTGGTTCAAGTGGTAGCACGAAATGGCTCAGGGACAGCGTCCAGGCCCTGAGTTTGAACTCCATAACTGACAAAATAAATGAATATACTTTCTGAAGATTATTGAGCTTTGATATGATAACCTAAACTAACTGTATTTGAATAGTTATTGAATAGAAATTTGATACTTATCAAAAAAGCTACCCGATGATGGCTGGCGGCTGCCGTATCCTCGTAGCATGCAGGGGGGCTGAGGCAGAAGTATTGAAAGTCTGAGGACCATCTGAGTCAGTTACTCAGTCTCAAACAAAACAAGCTCAGAATCATTGTTGCTTAAATATTTAATTTTTATTAAAAGCTTTTATTTTTTATTAAAAGGTAAATATTTACTTTTTATTTAAAGCTTCTGGTTTCTGCATTAAGTATTGACTATCACTTTCAGGAGCATTTGTCATATTTCCACTTTGTCGGAAGAATAATGGGGATGGCTGTATTTCATGGACATTACATCGATGGTGGTTTCACGTTGCCTTTTTATAAACAGTTGCTTGGGAAATCAATTACTTTGGATGACATGGAGTTAGTTGATCCAGACCTTCATAATAGCTTGGTGTGGATACTGTACGTATTAAGTCTTTTATGTATTCATTGTGGTTGGACTCTGAGCTTTAAAAAACATACATTACAAAACTATTGAAGTTACTTAAATTTTTGAAAAATATGTACAGAAAATATTGTCTGATAGGACCACCTGAAACTTTTCCTCTTTCTTCTGCTCTTCTATACATTTTACATTTAAAAAAAAATTTATTATAGAGAGAGTGGTTAGTTACATTCATAAGGTAGTGAGTACATTTCTTTTTTAACATCCTTTCCCATGTTTTTCTCCCACTTCCCCTCCCTACGACATTTTTCAATGTTAGAAAATATCAGCTACTTTCAAGAGGGAAGAAAATTGGTGCAAATTATCTCTTTATCTGAAATCCTTTGGGATATTTGTACATACTTGAGATACCTTGGGAATAGGACTGAAGTATGGACACAAAATTTGGCTTTTAACATATACCATATACATGTAAAGATAATCTTATAATATTTTTAGTGCATCTGGTTTTGGTTTCCAGCTATCACATGAAGTTGGGGGTGATATTTCCACTGGTAATGTCATGTCAACACTGAAAAGCCTTTGGATTTTGGAATACTTTAGGTTTTGGATTTTCAAATTGGGGATGTTTAATCTGTGTATTCTATTTTGCAGATATATCATATGTAATGATTTCTTCCATGTGATACAAGTTCTGTTCCAGTCTTGTACATATTTAACAGATTTCTCCTTCTATGGCTTTAAATTTTTTTTTTTTAATTTTTTTTTGTTGGTTCTAGGGCTTGAACTCAGGGCCTGGGGCTGAATGTCTTTGTGCTCAAGGCTAACACTCTACCACGTGAGCCACAATGCCATGTCTGCTTTTTTGAGTACTTTATTGGAGAGCAGAGTCTCACAGGGACTTTTCTGCCCTGGCTTCAAACTGTGATCCTCAGGTCTTAGCCTCTTGATTAGCTAGTATTACAGGCATGAGCCACTGGCACCTGACTTTTATTCATTTTTAAACTTACATTATATAGGGGAGATTTCATTGTTAATTTTTCATACATAAAGTATTCGAATCAATTTCACTCCCTCCTTTCCCTGCCCTTTCTCAGAACAATTTCAATAGTTATCCTTCTTTCTGTATTCAGTGTTGCAATCTGTTTTGACTGTGTGCATTCTTCTTAGCTCAACCTCTCCTGACACTATCCACTCCCACTGAATATAATTCTATTTTTCTGTCTCTTTAACGATTGATAGATAGCTTTCATGGAGTTTCTTTATACTGTTTTCATATATACTTACTGTGTATTTCAAAATTAGTCACTTTGTTCCCCCCCCACACATACTTCCCTTCTCCATAAGTAGTTCTTCGTGTTCTATGGTTATACCTATAAATATGCATATGGGTTTATGCATATCTATATTTGTTCATGAATATGTATGTCTTCTAGGTCCAGTTTTCACACCTGAGTGAAAGCACATACTTTGTTGTTTCATCCAGAATGTTGGCCCCCAGTTACATCCTACAATTGACATGATTCTTTTTTTCTTTATGCTGTGATTTTTCAATAAGTAGTGATTGTTTGGTCCATAGCTAAACATAAAAACTAAGCTCATTCGAGGTAATAATCAAAACTGGGTTTTTTCTTGTTTTTTGTGGGTCATGGGGCTTGAACTTGGCCTGGGCGCTATCCCTGAGCTCTTCAGCTCAAGGCTACCGCCCTACCCCTGGAGCCTCGGCCCCAGTTCCCATTTTCTAGAGGTTAATTGGAGATACGAGTCTCAGGTTCTTTTGTGCCTGGGCTGGCTTTGAACCTTGATCCTCAGATCTCAGCCTCCTGAGTAGCTAGGATTACAGGCGTGAGCCACTGCGGCACCCCCCCTCCACCCCCACTTCAAATCTGTTTACAAAGATAAATTGTCAATGATTCATTTTGCAAAAGCCACATACCACTTTTTCACTGGAGATGATCTGATATTTGGTCACTTGAGGGTGTTGAATTCTGTTCAGGCTTTTTATCTAAAAACCATACATAACTAAAGTTTTGCTATATAGTGGCTCAAAGTCTAGCTTGTCCAAGGCTCTTAGTTCTCAGAAAATAAAATGCTATCTGTATTTTTGAAGACTAAAGCTCGTGAGCTATCACATAAAACATTTTAGCTGAATCTGTCTCACCTGCTGAAATACCGTAGTATCTGTTGTTTAAGGCTCACTTACATATATTTTTTCTTTTTCCCACATAGTGAAAATGATATTACAGGTGTTTTGGATCATACCTTCTGTGTTGAACATAATGCATATGGTGAAATTATTCAGCATGAACTTAAACCAAATGGCAAAAGTATCCCTGTTACAGAAGAAAATAAAAAAGAATATGTCAGGTAAACACTTCTACATGATCAGAATTCAGAACATTTAAGGAATGTTTTAGGTTGTTAATGTGGAGACATATGCAAGTCTTTAGATAATCTTGCTGCTACAAAATAAGCTACCATATGGAAATTAATAGCTTTCAAATAACCACTGTTTTTTTTTGTTTTTTTGCAGTTCCAGGCATCAGTAATTTGAGCAGTTAGTTGGCAGCTAGGATTGAAAGGCCAAGATGGCCTCAGCCAGGAGGGCTCAGTGGCAATTTTAAGACTCTTTTACAGAAAAAAAAGACACAGAGTTAAGGTCACACAAATAAAGATGACCAGTTAAATATTATTTGTAGAAAATTAACTACAAAATTATTTTCAGAGAAAATAATTAAATATGTACATTATATGGTGGCTTGAAGAGAGAGGCTACATAAGCTATCAAGTTTAAAAATAAGTCCTTAAAGAATTATGTAGAAGTTTGTATTGTTTTACAGTGAGACTGAAGATATTTGAGAAGCATGTTTGTCTAGAGAAGAAAGCAAAGACAGTGGTTGGGAAGGGGAGGATAAGGAGGGCAAAAGAATGTACTTCTAGGTTTCACTCTGTCTCTATAGTTAATGTTTGATTTTCTGTGTATATGTATATAGCAAGAGTGTATTACATTTCTAATTAAAATTCAAGAATGACTAGAAATTCCTTCACTCACTTCCCTGGACAACGGTGCCCGTACTCAGGAGGCTAAGGCAGAAGTGTAGAGGAGAGTTTAAGGCCAGCCTTTGTTGCATAGTAAGACCTGTCTCAAAAACAAGAAAAAAAGAAAACATGTATCTTAGTGTAATTTTCTTGGTGCAATGATACCTTCCAGAGTTTTTACAGCTTCCAGGGAATAGGGAGTATTTATTCAAAAGTGCTTACTATTGTCTTTTATTGTGTTCCTCTCATTTTGGGTATTACTATTTTCTTTTTGACCCTCTCTTCTTCAAACAAACAAATCACCAACACATTCCAGTACTTCCAAATAAAGCCAAAAAGTAGTCCTTTTTATTCTTATTATTGTCATGTATACTGTAGTTTAGAAGGGCCTCCCTCCCTCCCTCCCTTCCCCTTTTTAGGATAGAGATTAAATTTAGGGACTTTCAGATGTTATGCACATACAACTGCAATTGCACCTTCAGCCCTTGGAATTTTAACTTTTTTTTTTTTTTTGCCAGGCCTGGGCCTTGAACTCAGGGCCTTAGTACTGTTCTTGGGCTTTCTCAAGGCTAGCATTCCTCCATTTGGGCCACAGTACCACTTCTGGCCTTTTCTGTATATGTAGCACTGAGGAGTAGAACCCAGGTCTTCATACATGCTAGGCAAGCACTCCCACTATGCCAAATGCCAAATTCCCAACTAGAACTTTAACTTTTGACCCATATAAGCTCTTAAGACTTAAAGTACCAGGGATTTCTCTGATTTTAAGAGTTGCTTATTGAGGCTTTTGGTGATGGAAGGCTACCACTTTTTATCTGTATTAAGTTACTTATAGTCCACTGCTCCCATTAGAGATTTTTGGGAATTAAAATGCTCCCTTTCTCCCCCCCCCACCCTACCCAGTGGTGGGGCTTGCATTTTGGGCCTAGGTACTGTCCCTTAGCTTCCTTTGCTCCAGGCGAGTGCTCTACCACTTGAGCCACAGTACCACTTCTGGCTTTTTTTTTTTTTTTTTTTTTTGCTAGTCGTGGGGCCTGAACTCAGGGCTTGAGCACTATCCTTGGGCTTTTCTCAAGGGTAGCACTCTGCCACTTGAGCCATAGCACCACTTCCAGCTTTTTCTATGCATGTGGTACCAAGGAATTCAACCTGGATCTTTGTGCATGCTAGGCAAGCACTCTTACCACTAGGCCAAACCCACGGCCCTCACTTCTGGCTTTTTGGAGTAGTTTATTGGAGATAAGAGTCTCATAGATTTTCCTGCCCGGGCTGGCTTCAAACCATAATCCTCAGATCTTAGCCTCCTTAGTAAGTAGAAATACAGGTGTGTACCTCTGGTGCCTGGCTCTTAAATTCTTTTTCATTCCTCAGTGTGATTTTTTTCCCCCTCTATCTTCCCCTCTTGTTTTTTTTTTTTTTTCTATTCTTTCCTCTTTCTATTTTCTTGGGCCTTATATTTGCTAGGCAAACACTTTAACATGAGCTACACCCCAGTCCCAACAGACTAAATTTTTGATGCTACATGCTGGTAAAGTACAATGTTACTAAAATAGAGACTCATAGTAATGATCAAATCTGAATATATATGATAAAGTGGAACCCTACCTAATGTTTACAGGCTCTATGTGAACTGGAGATTTCTACGAGGCATTGAGGCTCAATTCCTAGCCCTGCAGAAAGGATTTAATGAAGTAATTCCACAGCATCTGCTGAAGACATTTGATGAGAAGGAGTTAGAGGTCAGTGTGTTTATGTTAATGACATATTTTCTCCTAATGAAATTCTTAAAATTTCTTGGGAAAACATGTGTGCATTATTTTAATGTTATATTAGATTACAAGCAATAACTACATAAAATCTAGAATATGTTTTTTTTTTGTTACTCCTGTTGGTTGTGGGGCTTGAACTCAGGGCCTAGGCATTGTCCCTGAGCTTTTTCACTCAAGGCTAGAACTCTACCACTTGAGTCACAGGTCCTCTTCTGTCTTTTTTTGTGGTCAGTTGGAGAAAGAATCTCATGAACTTCCTTCCTGGGCTGGCTTTGAACTATGATCCTCAGCTCTTAGCCTCCTGAGTAGCTAGTGAGTCACCAGTGCCCAGTTCCATTATGCTTTATACTGTATACTATCATAATTCACTGTTGTAAACATGTTAGATGAGCTGTAAATTAGTCTAGATTCTAAGGAGATGTTTTAGTACAGTATCAGATTTTTTTTTTTTTTTCGGCCAGTGTTGGGGCTTGAACTCAGGGCTTGGGCATTGTCCTTGAGAATTTTTTTGGTCAAGACTAGAGCTCTACTACTTGAGCCACAGCACCACTTCTGGCTTTTTTCTGTGTATGTGGTATTGAGGAATCAAGCCCAGGGCTTTGTGCAGTGCTAAGCAAGCACTCTACCACTAGGCTACATTCTTGACTCCTAAAAATTTTATGTAGTTCATTTATAAAGACCCTGCATGAGGATGCCACATGGAAGACTATATGACTATGTTTGTGCAGTTCATATTTTAATACAATTTAAGATTGTGAGCAACTTGTGTTCATCACTCACTCGGCACACATTTCTTGAGTAGTTATGCCTCTGGATTGCCCTCACGGGATGTAATGAAGTAAAGGTAACTAATGGATTATGGCAGATGAAATGATGGCCTAGGGGCAGAGCTGAATGTGCCTAAATCAGACTGCTAAGTGTTGAATCTAAAGTGATGTGGTATTGAAGAAGGCACATGGAAACTGCAGGTATTCTAAGTCTCAATTTCTGTCCATTAAAATAATTAGAAACCCATTATGAAATAATGGAATTTTCATATCAAGTCCGTTACAATGATGATTCTCAGACCCCAGAGAGAGAACCTATCTCTGGAGTTTTTAAAATACAGATCCTGGGGCTGGGAGTTTGGCCTAGTGGTAGAGTGCTTGCCTAGCATGCATGAAGACCCGGGTTCGATTCCTCGGTACCCCATATAGAGCAAAAAGCCAGAAGTGGTGCTGAGGCTCAAGTGGTAGAGCTCTAGCCTTGAGAAAGTCCAAGGACAGTGCTCAAGCCCTGAGCCCAAGCCCAGGACTGGCAAAAAAAAAAAAAAATACAGATCCTGTCACCAAAACACAAAATTTAAATCGGCATTGCATCTGTTGTATTGATTTTGAAAAGTTGTCCAGATGTTTCTTGTATGTGCCATGCTGCAAAGGTATATTTTGAGAAATTTGGGGCATGGCTTTGGTTCTCACTGGCTCACCACTTCTGCAATGTTTTAACAGCTTATTATTTGTGGACTTGGAAAAATAGATGTCAGTGACTGGAAGATAAACACCCGATTAAAACACTGCACACCAGATAGCAACGTCGTCAAGTGGTTCTGGAAAGCTGTGGAGTTTTTTGATGAAGAGAGACGAGCACGATTGCTTCAGTTTGTGACAGGGTCGTCTAGAGTGCCTCTGCAGGGCTTCAAGGCTCTTCAAGGTAAAATCTGGAGGGATAGAGGCAGGTACACCGAGTCTGCTAGGATTTGGGTAACAGTGTTTTGTTTATAGAGATATTTCACAAATTATGGGCTAATAGGTGCTCTTTTCTGTTCATTTCTGATCTTTAGTTTTTACCTGATGGTCCCTTCTCTTCCCTTCTCTTATCCTCTACCAAGATCCTTTTTCTGGGGAGTTTTTGGCAAATACATTGATACTGTATTTGCTACATGTATGTGCTAATGCTCTGCCTTCCATTTTCAGGTCACCTTGCTTTTAATTCAGTCAGACATTCCTGTAGGAGAAGTTATCCATTTCTGTATCCATATCTCATCCTGGCAAAGCATTCATCCATCTGGGATGCCTGGCTTTTATTGTCCATTCTTTCTTTTAATAGAGTCAGCAGGAATCTCAGAAGCCATCTGTTTGGTCAGAGTACTTGAATTACTGCATTGCTTTAGACCATTGATGTCTAATCACTGTTTTTCCCCTTTCCCATTACTCTTCCCCCTTCCCTTTACCTTCTTTTTTCTCTGTATGTGCATGCTCATCCTGGGGCTTGAACTCAAGGCCCGGCTCTATTTCTGAGCTTTTTTTTCTCAAGACTGACAATCTACCACTTGAGTTATAGCTTTACTTCTAGCTTAGTGATAGGTAATTGGAGGTAAGAGTCACAGACGTTCCTGCCTAGGCTGGCTTTGAACTGAGATCCTCAGATCTCAGCCTCCTGAGTAGTTAGGATTACAGATGTAAGCCGTGCTTGTAGGTTTTTTTTTTTAATCATTCTTTCAGAAATTTGATTTTCCACAAAAGAAGTTTGTAAAAGGATTCAGTCCTGAACTTTTTCTCAAATGAAATGCTAACGTCATCAAGCATCCAGCCTTATCCATAGTCAGTTCCAACTTTCAGAACTCAAGATTCTTTCCCTGCCTCCATGAGGTAGCATGTGTGGATTTCGAGCATTTCCCCTCTGTATGTTGTGTGGTTTATTTATTTATTTATTTTTGCCAGTCCTGGGCTTGAGCTCAGGGCCTGAGCACTGTCCTTGGATTTTCACAAGGCTAGAGCTCTACCACTTGAGCCTCAGTACCACTTCCGGTTTTTTTCTATGTATGTGGTACTGAAGAATCGAACCTGGGTCTTCATGCATGCTAGGCAAGCACTTTAACCACTAGGCCAAACTCCCGGCCCTGTTGTGTGGTTTATGTACCAGTTTAGTTACAAGATTTTGGAGATGGTGGTTTGACCCACATTTCCTTCATTGTTAGGTGCTGCAGGCCCACGGCTCTTCACCATACACCAGATTGATGCCTGCACGAACAACCTGCCCAAAGCCCATACTTGGTGAGTTATTTTTGTAGATTTCTCTCTGTCTGTGTAGGTTGGTGTTATTTCCAGAGTTGACTTTTCACTTACTGTTTTTATTAATAAATGCACCTTTAAAAAGAATAAGTAACTGACAAGTGATTTAAAAGTTACAAATAGTCAGATATTGGTAGGAGAGATCTCTTTTAAAGAGAAATGCCATCATTTAAGTTTTCTATGTGACACAGGATGACAGTCAGTGTGTTATGGACTTAACTAGACTTGTTTATTTATTTTGAATAAACTGTAAAATACGATTTGTTTGCTCACAGCTTCAACCGAATAGACATTCCACCCTATGAAAGCTATGAAAAGCTCTATGAGAAGCTGCTAACAGCCATCGAAGAAACATGTGGATTTGCTGTGGAATGAGGGGCTTGCCCAGAACTCTATTTATGCCCTGACCACAGCCTCCTTTCACCGTTTCAGAGGAGGCTGAAGTACAGGAACCCACCTCCTTCCATGGCAGGGCGCTGTGAGGGAAAGGACACTTTGCAAATTCCTTTTCAAGGAAAAGAGGTCTTTATGCTTTGCCATGAGGACACATTCAGCTGCTATTTAAAATTCATATCTTGAACCTAAAGAATGCTGACTTCCCTGCATTTCCAGAGTTAGGCAGTATTCTACACTTAAAGACTACTACTATTTTTATAAAAGGCAATCTATTCAAATTACTTCACAGATTTCAAGTCTTTATACATCAAGACAGATCCAGCAGTCGGTACAAGTCACATTTCATTTTGATTACACGATTTCAAACAGCTCCTGTACTTATTCTTTGTTAAAAATAAAGTTATTTTGAATTATTCTACCTTTGTAAACAATTGACTAACAGAATTATTCTCTTTCAGAAATTAAGCCATTACATGTTTGATTATGTCTTTCTATAGCAGAGCATTATACTTTGCATCATATATTTCAAGCTAGCCTAAGTGGGTTTTTGTATTTTTCAATCATGAATTTCCTGGAAATAGGTATTTAATTTTGGTTTTCAAATTCCTAATGCGACCATTTAGTCTAGACTTAGTAGTTATTTGCTATGTTAAGATGTATTCAGGGGCTCCCTGTTTTTAAGAAGACTTTAAAACCCTAATATTTTTATCTTGAATCAACATGGTCAGGTATTTTGGATTTACTTTCATCTTAAACTGAAATACTGTGTTTTTATAGTTTCTCAGCGTGCAGGTGGGCTGGGATTTTCATTCTTTGTTAGGTAAGCTTGTCTTTAACATAATTTCTGTAAACCAAAGTATCTAATAAGTGCACCTAATTTATATTTTAATGACAGTGTAATTTTCTATCAAGTAACTCATCCTGAAGCTTTGTTTGGATGTTCATGGTTTTAATTGGCTAAAATTATTCAGAAAGGAAACTTTCATTCTCAAGACTATTTAGTGAGCTTAAGAAATCCTGTTTTAGGCTGGAAGTTTGGCCTAGTGGTAGAGTGTTTGCCTAGTATGCACAAAGACCTGGGTTCGATTCCTTGGTACCACATACACAGAAAAAAACCGCCAGAAATGGTGTTGTGGCTCAAGTGGTCGAGCTCTAGCCTTGAGAAAGCCCAAGGACAGCGCTCAGGCCCTGAGTTCAAGCCCAAGACTGGCAAAGGAAAAAAGAAAAGAAAAAGAAAAACCCTGTTTTACATCACAGGGTGAACTGGAGGTAGTAATGGGTGGTAAGGAATCTCATTACTAAGAAAAAAAGAGTGAAGCCAGGTGTGGTGGCACACACCTGTAGTCCGAATACTTAGGAGGCCAGCCTGGGCTACAAAGCAGGATCCTGCCTTAAAAACAAAACAGCAAAAGCCTTCCAATTTCGTGAATGAAATAATTTTAAAACTGAAGGATTCATTTTGGAAGGAAGGCAGTCACAGTTGTCAGTGCTGAGACTCCACAGATGACTTCCAGGCACTGATGTATGGCATGTGCTTTGATCCAGAAGGCAACCCAAACTCTAGAGTGAGGGGTTGGCAAAAATCTAAAATCACAAATGGATTTTTAAGTTCAGCCACCAAAAAGTGTGAGCTGTTTTTTAAACATAGATGAGTAAAGTAAGCATAGCAAATTTTAGTAATTGGCTTAAATTTTGCAGCTTTAATCCTCAAGTGAACAGGTCCCTGTGTGGTGTTTCATGTCATGGCATAGGTTTCAGTCTGTGCTTTTGAAGACAGCTCCTCAGAGGGAGGCGGCTGAGGAGTGGTCAGAGGGGAAAGAAGAGATGCTAGGAAGGGCCTCCACCCACCTCACTGTCCTTGCCTCAAAGCAGCTTCCATTCTTATTTTTTAAATATTGAAGTTGAAACAAAGCTTTCAGAGGGTGGAGTGGAGTAGGGCAGGGAATGGGTAAATAAAAGTGGGGAGGGAACTTTGCTGCTTTTTTGTTTTTGTTTTTGTTGAGAACTACTTTGTGGTTCTTCAGTATTTAAATATATTTTGTTTGGCCAAATTTGACCACTATGGATAAGTTAGTCTGAACTCCCAACTGTGCCATGGTGATGTGCTTACAATACCTTTTCCTTCCCAAATACTTTGGGTTTTCCTACTGCATTCTTTGTAATACTGAAGAACATTTTGAAATGTGTGGAAATGGGTCTCTGCTATTTGCTTATAGGTAATTTTCAGCATTCATAAGATCACCTAGCTTATAGATCCACCTCTGTTTTATATTTAAAGCACTAATGCAGTTTATAATTGTGCCTCCTCTAAAATCTTTCAGTATAAAATACACGATGAACACTTTATAGAAATCTGCCTGACAAGGATGTGGTAATACTAAAAAGCTACTATCAGTTGTTTTCATGTACAACATAAAGCAGGCAAACACCACCGCTTTTTGAGTGCCTTTTAACTTTGTAATGACCTATTAGAGCTTTAAAAGAAAATCACCCTACATGACAGTCTGTGGGATCACCAACATGACATATGAAAATAATGATTTAGGTTTCAGTTTCAAAATTATGTCACCCCATTTACTTCAAAATAGGTGCTAAGAAAACTGAAAGACTTAATGTCATTGAACTTGGACTTGCACCTGGTGTTTAATGTGAATATTTATATTTATTTCCACATGTCCCCTCTTAACTGCTTTTTCTTTATCCTTTCTCTAGTTGTGTTAATTCAGTTATGTGATGTCACCCTTCCATATTATTCCATCATGAATGTTTAATTATGAAGTGAATGATTGCTTTGTAGAACTCATTAGCAGTACAGAGGTGAGTTTTGAATCAGAGGGCCTTATTTTTTTGGTGTAAAGAAATTTAAAATAGTGCTGTGTATAGTGTACATTTTGTTTTGCACATAGTTTGTTGTCTTTTCTTCCTCTTGTATTTACGGTCAAGAGCACAAGTTTCTCTTTTAAGGATAATTTGTCTTACTTTACAACACTAAATCTGCTTGGAACGTGGGCTGTATTGGACTGATTGCACTGGTGGGCATTGGAGAGGGTTCTGCCCCTTCTCACTTTGGTAGAGCAGCTCCTGCTTATCTGCAGCTTACCATCAACGGGTGCCATTTGTGGTATTTAACATGCTTATGTTAGGATGATGATTGTACCAAATGCTGAGTTGTTTTATTTCTAGGTGTAATTAGTTCACTTTATGTAATATTCTTCCTCTCTCAAACTGACTTTAAAACAAAGTTTTTATCATTTTCATTGTATTTGTATTTATTACAGATTGTTTTAGCTTTGATATTCCTTGTATTTTTTCACCCAGTTGTTACATGAGCTTTATCAATAACATCTGTATAAATGGTTTTAAAAAAATTAACTATGTATGTGCCCATGCTAAAGTTGAGCAATAAAATGAATGCTGTTTGCACTGTCACAGCAACAAAGTTTTTTAAGAACATTGTGTTTGTAATGAATTGTTTTCTAAAAACTTGGTTTATCCAAGGGTGATAGTCACAAAAGGAGGATGCATGCCATCCTGGGTTTGATGCCTCAATTTGAAGCTCTAGCAGGATAGCTGCTAAACCTGAGCGCTCAGGGTTTGGCATGTCCAGGCTGAGTATGAAGGTGTGCTCCCTGCCTTGGCGGTCTGGTGGGTCAGCTGTTAGGTGTTGTGTGGGGATTTTTGAGTTGCTGCTAGGTGTGGTAGGGAGGAGTGATGTACTCCCAAAAGCCCTTGGTACCAGGTCAGTTGGGTTCAGCCTATCCTGTGTTGAGCAATGAAACAAAAATGGGGAAATCAGTTCTATGTTCCCAAGAAGCTGTGGATTTGAAGAGCTACAACTCACTGCTCTGTTAAGTGCCAGTGGCTGAAAGTCCAGCTATGTCCGTAGGTTTATCCTTCCTGGGATGCCTGGGCGCAGCCATGGTGCACGAGTGTGAGGTAAGCATACTGCACTTTGATACTCTTCTGGAACCATGTACTTGATCTCATATCACCATGTTTATTGGTCTGATCTAAAACGTATGTGTTAGTACATTAAGGCTTTTTGGTATTAGTGTACAAATCATTCCCAAATTTGACTTCTGTTTGAGGAAATTCTGTGCATTGTAATCTGCAATTTGTATTGTTATCTATAATGAAGGCTAACTGGGTCCTTTACATTTTTTTTGTACTTTCCATCCCAGATGGTTTTCTACTCTTCACTAGGGTAGATTCCCAGCCTAAGGCCTCCTGATCGCACATTTGCTGCCCTCATGGAGCCTCCCATTTCCCAGCCTGCCCTTGGCTTTCCCTGGTTCTCATAAGCAATGTCTCCAATATCCTTGACTGCTTTCAAGCTCTTCATGGAAATGCCCTCACTGTGGAAGAAGATTTATCCCCTGAGTCTTGTTTCTTGTCCCACGTGCCCCTGGCTGGCAGATGGGAGTTGGTACACAGACTTTGCCTGCTTTGAGCTGGCTCTACCTCCTTCCCTGTCATCACTAGTGCTCCTATGAAGTGTGGACCCTCAGCTTCCTCCTGTAGGCCTCCACCACCCCACATCCTCTCACCACATGGACACATGCACCACACAGCCATGGGTCACCAAGGCCACACTTCTAACTTTACTCTCAATTCTGCGATTTTTCTTTTTCCTTTTTTCAGTAAAGTATTGGGGTGTTTTTATTTATTACTAATATATACTATCTTCTGTTGAATTGTAGCAATAGGCTCCAGGAAGGTGGTTGCCCATTCAAAACTAGTTAATTGCTTAAGCACAAATAAGATTGTGAAGAACATGCTTTTAGTCTCTTTTTTCCTGGTTTTAGATCATAAAGTCAAAAGCAGAAACTTTTAAAAATAGTTTTTATTTAAAAAAATTATAAGTACTGGAATGAATACATAAGGCATTAAAAATGATTCCGTGTACACTGTTTACTGGCTCAGTTTTAGCACTGTTCAGGTAAAGGCCTCCAAAAACCACCTAGCCTCAGGGGATGGGATTTTTACTGTACTGAAAGGAAGCAAGCTGCAGCCGAGCCTTGAAGCGCTCAGCTTCCAGTTCCCGGAAGAAAGCATCGTCGTCATTCTGTGTTATCATGCACTGTAGTTGCTGGATTTCCTTCTCCATCTTGGATCTCAGCTCTCTCTTCACTTTATGTAACATCTGAAAGAGAATTCATGTTCACAGATATTCCTCCCATTTTTTTCTCACCTCCCCGCCTGTCAAGCCCCTGTGATGACTTTTACAACTTACCAGCAGCTTGACAGAGTCCTGAATAGATATGAGACTCATAGGATAATAAGTCTTGAGTTTTAGACAGATTTTCTTACTAGTAGTCTCTCCAGTCTTTTAAAAGGTATAATACAGTTTTCTATTGCCTTAAGATATAAGTCAATTATTTTCCATTCTGTTTGTCATTACCTGGGCCTGGGATTTCTCTCTGGACTTCAGTGCCTGCCGTTCCTGTGATATGGCTTCTGCCAATAGCGAAAACTTGATAGGGAAGAGGGAAAAAAATCTCAAATTTAATGTTTATAGACCAAATGTAGTAATACTTAACACTTTGTGTCATAAGCTTAAAACTTTTAAATCCATATACTATGGGCAGGTGGTAAATTCAGTCTTTCAGGTGGCAGTGAAACCTGACTGGGGCAAACTCTGAGCTGACCTGGAGGCTCACTGTCAGCGCTAAGCCCTCTTCTGACACAGATGGTCAGGTCGACACACCGCAATGTGAGTGAGGGAGGGCAGACCCACCTGGTCCTTATAGTAGTTCTCCATCGAGTCTAGTTCATTCTGGTGCTGTCTCTTTTCTTCGTCTCGCTTATCTTTTGCATAATTTCTTAGGTCTCTCAACCTTTGCTTCTGAATCTGTAAGCCTTCTTCAAACAGTTTCTTAAATAGCTGTTATTTAATAAAGATGATTTTAGGCTGTACTTTCATTGAAAAATATAATCATTTTGCTTATACAAATCACATTTCACAAAGTTTTTTTTGTTTGTTTTATCTACTTCTTGGGCTTGAGCTTACAGCCTGGGCACTGTCTTTGAGCTTTCTCAATACCATTTGAGCCATAGCACCACTTCAAGCTTTTTCTGTGTATGTGATAATGAGGAATTGAACCCAGGACTTCATGCATACTAGGCAAGCACTAAGCCACAACCCAGCCACTTACAAAGACTTAAAAAAAAATAAAGCTTAGATTACATTTATATTCTCCCTCTTAAACTGTATACTTCAGTAAGTTTTAGTATATTAGAACTGTGCAACCATTACCACTAATCTCAGAACATCTTCAGCACCCTAAAAAGAAACCCTAACCCTATCAAGCAGTTGTTCCCCATTCTCTCTTCTGGTGGCTAATCTACTTCCTGTCTCCATGGATTCACCTAAACCCTTACACCTCTTTCACGTAGCATAATGTTTTAAAATATCATGTACATTATAGCATATATCAGTACTTAATTCTTTTTTTTAGTTTGTTACGGGGCTTGAACCTGGAGCCTGGGTGCTGTCCCTGAGCTTTTTCACTCAAGGCTAGTACTCTTCATTTTGAGCCACTGATCCATACTGAAGGTAAGAGTCTCATGGGGCCAGTTTGGCCTAGTGGTAGAGTGCTTGCCTAGCATGCATGAAGACCTGGGTTTGATTCCTCAGTACCACATACATAGAAAAGGCTGGAAGTGGTGCTGTGGCTCAAGAGGTAGAGCTCTACGCTTGAGAAAGCCCAAGGACAGTGCTCAGGCCCTGAGTTCAAGCCCCAGGACTAGCAAAAAAAAAAAAAAAGAAAGTCTCATGGACTTTCTTGCCCTGGCTGGCTTTGAACCATGATCCCCAGATCTCAGCCTCCTGAGTAGCTAGGCTTACAGGAATGAATGACCCTGGTCTGCCTCAGAAAATAATTTTTAAGCAGCCGTTTTTTTTTTTTGGTCAAAAACTATTTAAGGGGCTGGGAGTTGTGGCTCAAGTGGTAGAGTTCTAGCCTTGAGAAAGCCTAAGGACAGTGCTCCGGCCCTGAGTTCAAGCCCTAGGACTGGCAAAAACAAAACACACAAACCCAAAACAACTATTTTAATGAATATACTTTATATGGATATACATTTTGTTCATCTGTCCATCAGGGCAGTGTCCCTTGTTTGGTTATTATAAACAGTTTTCTAGTAAACATCTGCATATAGACTTTTATGTAGCTATATGTCTATGTACAGATTTTTATGTAGTTATATATCTAAGACTGAAATCACTACTGAGCCACGTTAGGTCTATTTGGCCTTTCAGTAACCTTCTGAGGAACTGGCAGGCTGTTTTCTAATGCAGTTAGACATTTTACTCCCCCCCCTCCACTTCATGAGAGTTCCATCTTCTCTACATCCTCATCCACCTATCTAGCTATTTCAGTGGGTACCAGTGCTGTCTTGTGGATTTTATTTCTCTAACACTAATAGGATTTAAGCTCCTCTTACATATCACAGATAGATTCTCAACTATGTTCAGAAAAAAAAATTTTTTTTTGGTCTGGTGTGGGGTTTGAACTCCGGACCTGGTGCTGTCCCTGAACCTTTGTGCTCATGGCTTGTGCTCTATCACTTGAGCCACAGCACCACTTGCAGTTTTTGAGTGATTAATTATAGATAAGGGTCTTACAGGGACTTCTCTGCCTGGGCTCTCTTCATAGCATGATCCTCATATCTTATCCTCCTCAGTAGCTAGAATTACAGGTGTGAGCCCCTGACATCTGGCTCAGAAAATAATTTTTAAGCGGGCCAGAGTAGAAACGTGCTGTACTTAAATGTACCCTAGGAGTGAAGTGCTCGGCATTTTGGCAGCCCATTTATCCTACCTTTATAAGGGGAAGTTCCTTTTCGAGACAGTCTCTTACTATGTAATCCAATTCTCCCACATCAACCTGAGTGCTAAGGTTATAGGAGTTACAATTCAGTGTTTGGCATTCTACTGCTGAGGCATGCCTTTAGCCCTAATATTTTGTTGGTTATTTTTACTTTTTTGTCAGTCCTGGGGTTTGAACTTTGGGCCTGCGCTCTTCTTGAGCTTTCTCAAGGCTAGCACTCTACCACTTGAGCCACACAGTGCCACTTCCATTTTTTTTTTTTTAATCTTAATTGGAGATAAGAGTCTCAGGGACTTTAGTTGTCAGGGCTGGCTTTGAACCTGGATCTTGAGATTTCAGCCTCCTGAGTAGCTAAAATTACAGACGTGAGCCACCGTGGTTGGCTTGGAATTCTTGATAGATGATTGGCTCCATAGTTGTTTTACCTTATGTAAGTTACTTTTCTCAAAGCCTCAGCCTTATTTACCTTTAGAAATATTTCAGAAAGTTTATTCCACTATCTCTGGTAATGTTTTACTATAGAGGTTAGAATTGCTGATTATCTTAATTAGGATGAAATAGCTCACAGCACAGCTGTTGCAAGCTATCCCTGATTTTATATGGAATCCCACATGAACATATCACAGTACATAGTTCACGGCCAGCTCTGGCAAAAAAGCTCACAGCCTCTATGTCAAAATTTAAAAAGCTAAGTACAGTGGGCCTGTCATCCCAGCTAGAATGAAAAGTATTGAACAGGATCACAGACCAGGTAAAAAGTGAGACCCTATCTCAAAAGTAACCAAGGCAGGGCTTGGAGTTTGGCCTGGTGGTAGAGTGCTTGCCTAGCATGCACAAAGCCCTGGGTTTGATTCCTTTGTACCATATACATAGAAAAAGCCAGAAGGAGTGGTGTGGCTTAAGTGGTAGAGCACTAGTCTACAGAATGCCCAAAGACAGTGCTTAGGCACTGAGTTTATGCCCCAGGACTAGCAAAAAAATAATCAACACAAAAAGGACTGGAAGTGTGGCTCAAGAGGTACAGCACCTGTTTATCAGATATGAAACCTTGAGTTCAAATCCCAGTACTGGCAAGAATGCACATTAAGATGTGGGCCAAAGGAAGTGGTGATGTGGCTTAAGCGGTAGAATGCTAGCCTTGAGCACAAAGAAGCTCATGGACAGCGCCCAGGTTCTAAGTTTAAGACCCATAACTCACCGACTGGGGCAAAAAAAAAATGTGAGAGATGGAGACAGAGTAAAAAATGGAAATGCACTATGCAGTAGTAAAATGGAGCATTTGTAAGTGTCAGCTCTCGAATTTACATTTGGATTCACACTGAGATAAGTCCCAAAGAAAGTGATTATGAAGGTAGCAGACTAACCACCTCAACAGAGCGAGACAGAGCCTGCACTTACCATTTCTTCACGGGTTCTCATTCTCAGCATTTTCCCCCGCAGTTGAACTCTGTACTCATCATAGTATTTTCGAGCACGAACAATTTGTTGACGATTTTCTTTTATCTTTGATTGAGTCAACCTTTGTCTATGAATGCGGTCATTGAAGTCTTGCTAAGAAGGGGGAAAAGAGAAAGGGATGAGGATGAAGGACAACTTTTTTCATCTCCACTGTCCATCTTATTTCTAAGCACTAAGCTGGCCATGCAGGTCCCCAGAAGCTTGCAGCCTCTAGCTTCATCTCAACTGGAAGAGCAGTACTGACAGGACCATGCTGGGCCAAGAGCTGCGGGGCCTGAGCACTGCTGAACTGAGGCGCTCATCTCCCCTCCAGGTCAGTACATCACACACCCGGTGCCCACTTAACAGGAGTAGGAAAATGGCTTGGAGACTTTTAAGCAGAACCTGAGTTGTCAAAAGTACCTAGTGGGGCTCAAACTAATAAAATAGGATAATCTCTGACAAAGTACTGAGGATGAAATAAGGTTGTATGCAGACAGCCTCCAGATCACCAAAGTACCACAGTGCAAGCCATGAGATGCTGTCTGCAGTTGTTCAAGAATACAGTAGTCATGCTTATCTACCTCATGACCAAAGGTATTTAGGCCTCGTGTGGCACACTGTCTGACTTCTGTCTTCCCCCTTATTGGGGACAATGTGATGCCAAGTACAATTTCTACTCCACGTTCTAACAAGCTGGAAAACTCAGTTACCTGGAACCTGAGAATCACAGGAGAGGGCAGAAAGCACTAAGTAGCCAGAAGATACTATGGAGGTGCAGAATGGGTAAAAGTCTCAACTTCACCCTTCAATAGTAAGCGAGACCCAGGGCAAGTTACTTATTGTCTCAAAGCCTCCTCTGGGTTTTCATGTCATAGAAAATATCTTCTCTGAGCTGGGAATGTGGGTCAGTGGTAGAGTGCTTGGCCTGGTATTCAGGAAGCCCTGGGTTCAATTCCTCAGTACAACATAAACAGAAAAAGCTGTAAGACGCTATGGCTCAAGTAGTAGAGCTCTAGCCTTGAGCAAAGAGAGGTTCAGGGACAGTGCCCAGGCTCTGAGTTCAAGCCCCAGGACTAGCAACAAAAATAAATAAAAAAGGAAATGGAAAACATCTTTCCTTCATCTGTTGCAGAAAAGTCCTTCACAACTTGTCTGCAATTAACCACCAAAAAGCTCAAGTGGTACAGCATTAACCTTTAGTGAAAAAGCTAAAGGATAGCACCTAGGCCCTAAGTTTAAGCCCTAGTACTTGCACACACAACTGAATATAAGATAGTATCCCCTCCTTCTCATCAACTATGGTCAAAGCCCTAGAAGTGGGAAGGATCAGTGCTATGTACCTAGTTAGACACAAGAAGGAAATAAAACTCGTAAGTTCAAAATTGCAATGCCCACACGTGCTTGCCATACCAGTCTCCTGTTATGTTCATATTCTTTCTTGACCAGGGCTGTAAGGAGGTCGTGCCTTCTCAGGGCTTCTTCTATCTTTAAGAAGGACACAAGGCAGGCAGGTGAGTACTACTGTAGAGCAAGCTCTTCCTCTTTTTCACTTATCCTCAAGCTTCAAACTGAGAGGTACTTACTTCATCGTGGAGTTTCTTCTTTGATCGATCTTCTTTATAGGCCTCTTTTTTGAGCTGTTCAGTGTGTGCAATCTGCTGTTTCCACATTTTGTTCAGTGTTGGGTCCGAAACATACAGGAAGGGAAACTGTTCCAGCATAAGGGGCAGGAGGTTGTATTCCTTCACTTTCACTGCAATGAGACACGAGATGCTTTTAAGCTGGCCATGCTGCTGACAAACTCTCCTCACCTTCCTGTAAAACAGAGCTGATGTAACCACGTGGTGCTGATCTTGGAAGGGGCCATCATACACTTGTTACTTTTGCACTCCTAACCTCAGTCTAATGGGATGGAGCTGGGAGACCAGTAGTTTCTGGGTGAGAGCCGGCTCCCTGGTATTTCATGTGACCTTGTTTCCTTTTAACTCAGTGACTCATTGGCACTCACTGTTAACATACAGAGACCGAATGGGCCATCTGCTTGTTTTGGAGCTTTGCTTTCATTCTGCCAACATTACAGAAACAACTCTGGCTCAAGCTGGAGCAGTGGGCAATAGCCGGCATTCTTTTGGTATCAGTCTTCAGGCCTCCCTTCTGGGGATTGTTTAATAGTTCAACTATCTCCATAGAAAACCAGCCACTCAGCAGTGATAAGAGCTGGTGGAGGTTACTTTTCAGTGCTGTGTCCTTGGAATGCAGTACATACTTTCAAATGCTGCCAATTTTCCATAAAGTACGATTTAATGTCTCTTACTTGGAGTCGCTTTATTTGACTTTGGGGAGCCACCTCTTGGACTCTGAGCTGTGGTTTTTCTGGCATACACCTTCCAAGGCTGACTATGTTTTGGAGTTCCTTTATGAACAGCTTCTCTGTATATTTTTTTCTTAAAAGTAGATATAAAACAGAATAAGAGAGAAGTCAACAACTCTTGCATAAGATCTTTAAGATTATGTATGAACAAAAAGTAGCTAGCTAATCCATAGCCAAAAGTCTTAGAATTTCTAAAAATCTGGTTCATTATTCTAAGTTAAGGGCATCCTCTGGGATGTAAAAACACATTTTCAGGTTTCAGACACTATTGCCCTATACTCTAAAGTAGAGCCACTACTTGTGTTTTGATGCGCTTGCTTTTTTTTTTTTTTGAAAAACTATGTAGATTACGTAAATTCTCAAGCAACTTTGCAGTATGTTTACTTGTAACTACACTGTATTTTAGCATCTGTTCATTAATGTTTTAGTAGTAGCCTTTTGCTTTCTCTTAGTTTCTGTAACCATCTTTATGACTTTCTTGCCCAGGCCTTGGCAAGAAAGTTAAGTACTTTACCACCAAGCTATACCCTGAGCTTTGGAAGCTTGACTTTCTAAAGAGCTAATGATTAAAGGAGGCCCTGATTGTCCTTTTTTGATTTCAAAAGAATTGTGTATCTGTGTTTTCCAATAGTCTTATTAAGTAGCATTTATTTCAGTGGAGACTTTTACCCACTGTTTCCTCCTCCTCTTCATTTATTCTCTGAGGTCCAATATTCTCTTGAACTTTGTTTTTTCTTAGCACTCTTTCAAATGCATCAGTTAATGTCTAGAAAGGAAAAAGTCACACAATATAGTTAGGAACACAGATGATAGACAGCAAGGAAGAAGTTCACTTAGGATCCTATCATCCCTAAGCTGTTAGGTTCACTGACATTTTAAAGTCTATTTCCAGTCTGTATTATAAATATACACTGTTGTAATAGATATGTACATTGGACATAAAATGAAATTTTACAAAATGCATTTTTGTTCTTAACAAGTACTGTAATTACTTTGACACTCTTCCAATGGAAGTTACATTCCCAGCTGGCATTAAGTATAACTATACTAAATGTCTGAATTAACCTTAGTTTTCACTGTTATAAATACATTAGAAAGCCATCATAAAACATACTCTAATGAGCAAGCAAATGTCCTAAATTCATACAATGGAGGAAGTCTGTGCCAATCCCCTCTTCTAATGAATACTTTCTCAATCTCTAATTCAAGTGACCTATTGCTTATATGCACCTCAGTTCCTTTCAGCTCTCACCTTTTTTTCGTATGTATGTATGTATGTATATATGTATGCATGCATGTACTTTAGTGCCAGTCCTGGAGTATGTATACATGTATGTGTGTGTGTATATATGTATGTATGTTTTAGTGCCAGCTCTGGAGCTGAAGCCTGGCTCAAGGTTAACATGCACGTGTGTGTGGGAGAGAGAAAGAGAAAGAGAGAGAGAGAGAGAGAGAGAGAGATAGTAACTGAGGATAAGACTCACACAGACTCCTGTAATTGAAGATAAGGGTCTCACAGACTCCTGTCTGGGCTAGCTTCCTCAGATCCTCAGATCTCAGGCTCCTGAGTAGCTAGGATTACAGGCACCTGGTTTCACTGCTCCTTTCTTAACCCATGTTATTTATTTATTTTTTTGCCAGTCCTGGGCTTGAGCTCAGGGCCTGAGCACTGTCCTTGGACTTTCTCAAGGCTAGAGCTCTACCACTTGAGCCTCAGCACCACTTCTGGCTTTTTTGTATGTATGTGGCACCAAGGAATCGAACCCGGGTCTTCGTGCATACTAGTCAAGCACTTTAACCACTAGGCCAAACTCCCGGCCCAACCCATGTTATTTTACTGACAATTTTATGAATCTAATTTTTATCTTCCCTAATGGAGACACAAGTAACTCCAGATAATTCTGTGCCATTCATTCTAATAAAACATACAAAAATGTATTTTTAACCTTCCCTCATTGGCATGCTCATTGTGGCATGTGGCCGAAGGGTATGACTAGTTGCTGCCTGGCAGTAGTTAATGGTTAGGCACAGACCTTTGCTTGGATCTGGCGGTTATCTGCTCCTTTTGCCTTACGCTGCCTTCTTCTGTCAGTCTGGAGCTGTTTGGATTTGTGGGTTGGAGATGGAGACAGAGAATGGGACCTATAAGGTGGCTTTTTATGCACAGAAATTCCTGTAACACAGAACAGTCATGTATTGTTAGTGCAATTGTTATACTGGAAACCAAATAGTTAGTTCTTGGCAAATCCAGGGAGAATAATGAGTGAATATGCTCCCTGTGCTTTCCTAGCACTTGTCCTTGTAGGTTTAATCATACCACGTACAGAAAAATGCACTTAAGTGCTTAGGTATAGCCAAATTTGGCCTGACGGCAACAGGCAGAATGCTGCTGTGCATAGATTCCTATGGATGGTACTCCTGGAGGTGGGGGTGGGGAGGAGAAAGGGAATTATCCAGGCTATGTGTTTGCTATTTTGTTTACCTTTGTCCTGAGGAAGGGATGTAAAAGAATGTATACATATCTTATAAACACTTACAAAGCATCAGCTATAAGCAAATGTTAATGTAGTCAAGCATTTTCTAAGCTGTCCTGCTTCTTTCCTAAAGAACAGCAAGCCGGGAGTGGTGGCTGACACTTGTAATCCTAGCTACTCAGGAGGCTGAGATATGAGGATCAAAGTTCAAAGCCACCCCGGGCACCAAGGGACCTGAGACTCTTATCTCCCATTAACTTCTAGAAAACCGGAAGTAGGGCTTGGCTGAAAGGTAGGGCAGTAGCCTTGAGCTGAAATGCTGAGTGACAGTGCCCAGGCCAAGTTCAAGTCCTAACCCCACTCCCCCTCCCCCCACAAAAAAAATCAACAGTACTGGGCCAAGAGCATGGCCTAGTGGTAGAGTGCTTGCCTAGCATGCACAAAGCCCCATGTTCAATTCCCCAGTACCATATACACAGAAAAAAGCCTAATGTGGTACTGTGGCTCAAGTGGTAGAGCACTAGTCTTGAGAAAAAACCCAAGGACAGTGCCCAAGCCCTGAGTTCAACTCCAAGACTAGCAAAACAAAACAAAACAAAACTCAAAACAAAAACAGTAACACATGTGTTTGTATCAACGGGGTGCTATGATTTCACATATATAGCAGCTAGAATGAAATGGCTCTCTAAGGATCAACAAAGTATCTAAGTATCATGCTCATACAAAAAAGAAAAAAGGTAAAGAATACATATAGTATCTATCAAATTTTAAAAGAACATAAAATATTTTGATAATATAAAAGTTACTAGTGAAAACTAGTGAGAGGAAGCAATACCAATGTTTGGTTTGCCATTATGTTAGTTCATCCAGTGCTCTATTCCAGGCTTCTCAAGTTAGTACCTGGTCTAGGCTTCTTTGGCCCATATGCCATGACGCTGTCACTGTGCTGAGACAGTACCTCTTCCTCACTCCCATTGCCGGCCTCTTCCTTCCTAATGTTATCTTCACTGTCAGGCTTGTCTTTAATTAGATCACCCAGGGCGTTTCTTAACATCTGTTGGAAAATTACATTCAACATCTTTCATTGATTTCAGCAGAATGTAAACTAGTAGTAGACAGCAGACCTTTATTAGTAAGTTTTCAGATGCATATACATGTTTAACTGTTACATAATAATATAATTTTTGTTTTGTTTTGAGACCGGGTCTATGTATCCCAGGCAGGCTACAAACTCAAAAATCTCCTTGCTTGGGCTTCTGAATGCTGACAATAATACAGAGGTGCACTACCATGTTGAGTTTTTAAGGAGTAGTATCAGTGCAACTTCAGTCGTCTTTGAAGTAAGTCTTACAGGAAGTCGATATAACCTTTCATCTTCCATTTGCGCCCACTGAGCTGCTCGCAAAGTATGAGTAATAAGTCACAATACAGACTAAAAACCAAGACTTGCCTGGTCTAGTTCATGGAGCCGCTGGGACACTTTCTGTGATACTGTGTGTAGTTCTTGTTCTGTTAACCTCTTTCTTGGCAAATCCCACAAGGAGGTTGCAGCTCTGTTCTCATTGCTGTAAGAAAAGTGGCCAGGTGACATTTAACAGCCCAGTTAGTTCAAAGTAGCCACCACCTAGTACAAAATGACTAAAATAGCTGCTTTTACCCATATCTCATATGTTCACAGTTAACTCTGGAGTTTTCAAATACTCTTACAGAACAGAAAGGTGGAAATGCTACAGAAAATGTTACCTTTTCCCCTTGGCAAACTTCCTTGTTCTAGGGCTTTGGACCTGAGCAGCACGCATTTCCTGTTCACCAGCTTTATGCAACTTAGACGCTAAGAGAATTTCATCCGTGGGTTCCTATCAACAACAGAATACAATTGATTTGAAAAAGCTGGAAGACACACTGAACGTTTTCAGTCTGGGAGATATCCTGGGACGCAAAGCCAGGCTCTTCATGTTGATGTGGGTTTTTTTCTTCATTTGTTTTTGATTTTTTGGCTTTAACTCAGGGCCTGGACACTGTCCTCTTTCTTGAGGCAAACATGCTACCACTTGAGCCATAGCACCACATTATGGCTTTTTCTAGATATAAGGTACCAAGGAACCAAACCCAGTGCTTTGTGCATGTTAGGCAAGCACTCTTACCACTAGGCCACACTCTGGACTCCATGTTTGGTTTTTATTTTTTACACAAGGTCTTGTTATCTTGCCCAGGCTCCCATTTCAGCTTCCCAAGTATTGGGATTATAAGCATGTGCTGCCGTGAACAACTTTGTGTTTTGTTTCACAATATGTTTATCAAAATACCATATTGACACCCAATATCAAAGAAATGGAGCAATGTCGATCTGCTTGTACTCAAAGGAAAAAGTGTGGCTCAAGATTTCATTCTAATACAAAGGCAATGAGGGTCTGTCAGACAAAAATGCAGGGCCATGGCTGGTCATACCTGGTTGGTAAGAAATGTTAAGGTCCCAAGTATATACACACTTTAGCTCTTGTACCAAGGGGTCAACAGGAAGTGTCCAAAATTGAGACACTTAAAGATGAAGTCTTAGCCAGGAACAGTGGCTCACACCTATTCAGGAGGCTGAGATCTGAGGATCCTGGTTCATAGCCAGCCTGGGCACTAAAGAAGGTGGGACTCTTACTCCAATTAACCACCAGAAAACCAGAAGTGGTCCTGTGGCTCAAGGGGTAGGGCAGAAGCCTTGAGCTGAAGAGCTCAGGGACTCCCAGGCCTGGAATTCAAGAAAAAAAGTGGTAAAAGCCTCCTAAGATAGTTCCATTTTCAATAACTTAATCTGAGAAGGAATGGGGTTTCCTTTCTTTTAGCACGAGGAATGGATGGTACTCAGCATTTAAGTACATTAAGCAGACGACTGCTGAGTTATTTTTTTGTTGTTTTTTTGTTTTTGTTTTTGTCAGTCCTGGGCTTGAGCTCAGGGTCTGAGCACTGTCCTTGGACTTTCTCAAGGCTAGAAGCTCTACCACTTGAGCCACAGCACCACTTCCAGCTTTTACTATGTATGTGGCACCAAGGACTCAAACCTGGGTTTTTGTGCATGCTAGGCAAGCACTCTACTACTAGGCCAAACTCCCAGCCCTGAGCTCTATCCCCTAACCTTTCTGACAAATCCTTTAAAAAATATTGCTTCAACTAAAAGAATGCATATTTAATGTTTAATAGTATTTTACTGTCACTTTTGTATCCTTTACTTCAATATTTTTAGTAACTAACAGATCTAAGTATGCTGTTTTTGTTGTTGTTGTTGTTTTGTTTTGCCAGTTCTGTGCTTGAGCACTGTCCTTGGGCTTTCTCAAGGCTAGAGCTCTAGCCCTTGAGCCTCAGCACCACTTCCAGCTTTTTTCTATGTATATGGTACTGAGGAATCGAAGCCTGGTCTTCATGCATGCTAGGCAAGCACTCTACCACTAGGCTAAACTCCTGGCCCCCAGCTTTTTTCTACATATGTGGTACCAAGAAATCAAACCCAGGTCTTCATGCATGCTAGGCAAGCACTCTACCACTAGGCCAAACTCCCGGCCCCAAGAAATGTCACTTAGCATAGCCAGGCCTTCAGTTCAATCAACAACAAAAAAGAATACATGTATGAAACATATGTACTTCTATCCAAATGCAAGCAAGGTTTTTCCACTCACCACAAGAAATGTTGTATGCTCTCCAGTGGAATTTGTGACAGGAGAAGAGTGGTAGCTTGAGCAAAGGTATTCTCTTCCTATGGGGCAGGAGGCTCGAGGCTCTGATGGGTGGTAGGGTGGATATAAAGGAATGGCCGCTCGGATAGGCTCTCCTAGCTTTTTAGCACTTGGAACGGTACTTACAGGAGAGGCTTCTGCTGTAAAACAAAGTAGACCAAAGTGGATGTGATGGTAAAATTCTAAGAAATAAGCTGTTTTACATCCATATTCTTACATATATGCTGTGTGTGTGTGTGTGTGTGTGTGTGTGTGTGTGGTTCTGGAGATGGAACTCTGGTCCTTGTGTCCTAGGAAAACAAAAACACTCTTGTCATTCAGCGATATTGCCCACCCAGGAATATTTTATAAATATGATGCAAACAAAGCACACACAAAAAGTAAAGTAGGGATGCAGTCTTAGCAAACAAGTAGGCACTTACTAGCATCCAGTGAATGTAATTTTTTTTTTTGCCAGTTCTGGGTCTTGAACTCAAGGGCCTGGGCACTGTCCTTGGGCTTTCTCAATGTAAGCACTCTACCACTTGTACCACACCACTTCCAGCTTTTTTTGTATATGTGGTACTGAGGAATCAAACCCAAGGTTTCGTGCAGGCCAGTCAAGCACCCTACCACAAGGCTATGCTCCTGGCCCCCAGTGAATATAATTTTAACATTCTCATCATAAAAATGTTCCGTGAGTTATTTATAATAGTACAAAATTGAAAAAAACCAAATGACTTGAAGAATAACTCTATAAAACATGACTCAGCTAGTAGGTAGAAAACTGCCAAGCCACTACCAGTAACTATAAAATGCAACATATGAAAATACTAACAGATAAAGCAAGAGAATATTTTTCAAGTTATTATAGTTTGTCATTCACTAGTTGAAGTTCAGTAGCTGCTACCCAAAAGTGTATGAGAAACCTTACTGCTCTTAAAACAAGTCTTTGAGAGAAGAGGACTAAGACAGTGCATGCAAAAACATGTAACCATAGCCAGGTGCCAGTGGCCCATGTCTGTAATCCTGGCTACTAAAAAGTCTGAGATCTGAGGATGGTAGTTCAAAGCCAGCCTACGCAGGGAAGACTGTGAGACTTTTTTTTTTTTTTTTTTGTCGGTCATGGGGCTTGAACTCTGGGCTAGGGTGCTGTCCCTGAGCTCTTCAGCTCAAGGCTACCACCATACCTCAGGGCCTGGGAGTTGTCTCTGAGCTCTTCAGCTCAAAGCTACCCTGTCCCTTTAAGCTTCAGCACCACTTCCAGTTTTCTGGTGGTTAATTGGGGATAAAAGTCTCAAGATTTTTAGTGCTAAGGCTGGCTTTGAACCTTGATCCTCAAATTTCAGCCTCTTGGGTAGCTAGGGTTACAGGCATAAGCCACTGCACCCAGTTTGACCATGACACTCTTATCTCCAATTAATCACCAAAAAGACAGAAGCGGAGCTGTGACTCAAAGTGGTAGAGTGCTAGCACAAAAGCTTAGGGAGAGTACCAAGCCCCACCCCCCACCAAAAAACCCCCAAAATATGTCATGAGAGACCACATAATGCAGTAATCAGAACAAACATTTATAAATAAGATTATGTAAAAACAAAAAAGAATCACATCAAGGGCCGGGAGTTTGGCCTAGTGGTTAAAGTGCTTGCCTAGCATGCATGAAGACCTGGGTTCGATTCCTCGGTACCACAAGTGGTACCGCAAGTGGTGCTGAGGCTCAAGTGGCAGAGCTCTAGCCTTGAGAAAGTCCAAGGACAGTGCTCAGGCCCTGAGCTCAATCCCAGGATTGGCAAAAAAAAAAAAAAAAAAAAAAAAAATCACATCAAGTACAGCACAACAAAGGCTAAACAGAAGAGCAAATATTCCAGGAAGTATCTCTATTGAGCAGCAGCATACAGAGTGACCCCCATTACTACTCACTGTCTGCATCAAAGGCTGTCCTGTTACTGGGGCGAATAGATGAGGGAGGGGTCATCACATCGTCATGTGATTTAGAACTTGGTGAGGCCAAAGATTTTCCAGAAACTGGTGAAGCCAAGGATTTTCTAGACAATGTGTCAGCAGAAGTATGGGGACCTAGGAAAAGAAATAATAAAGGTGAAAGTTTTAACTATTAGCATAGTTTGCTAGGCTAGACACTGGTGGCTCATATTTATAATCCTAGCTACTTAAGAGAGTGACACCTGGAGGATCAAGATTTGAACTCCATGTCCAGTTAACCAGCATAAAAGCAGGGGTGGAGGGATGGCTCAAGTGGTAGATCCCTGGCTATGAGCAATTAAACCAAGTAAGTTCAAAGCCCTCAGTTCAGGTCCCAGTAGTAGGGGTGGGAGGGAAGAAAGAAAAAATAGTTTGCTAAATATTATATTGAAAGTCATGAGGAACAATGTTGAAAGAACCATATTGGTTCAACTGCACATAATACTAATCACTTCTTTGTGTGTGCCAGTCTTAGGACTTGCATTCATGGCCTGGATGCTATCTCTGAGGTTCCGCCCTCAAGTCTGTAACTCTCTACTACTTGAGCCACAGTTCTACTTCTAGTTTTTCAATGACTAATTAAAATAAATGTCTCACAGACTTTGCTGTCTGTGCTGGCTCTGAATCACAATCTTAGGATCTTAGCCTTTTTAGGAGCTAGAATTATAGGTGGTCCATTTGTGTTTGTGTCTATCTGTCTGTCTCGCACACTCATGCGCACCCTTTACCAGTGGACCATTTGTGTGTGTGTGTGTGTGTGTGTGTGTGTATGTACCTTGAATGCGAAGCCTGGGTGCTGTCCTTGAATTCTTTTTTTTTTTTTTTTTGCCAGTCCTGGGCTTGAGCTCAGGGCCTGAGCACTGTCCTTGGACTTTCTAAAGGCTAGAGCTCTACCACTTGAGCCTCAGCACCATTTCCGGCTTTTTTCTATGTATATGGTACCGAGGAATCAAACCTGGGTTTTCATGCATGCTAGGCAAGCACGCTACCACTAGGCCAAACTCCTGGCTTGAATTCTTTTTCTTAAGGTTAGTGTTCTACCACTTGAGCCTGAGCTCCACTTAAGAATGAGCTGCGATCCTCAACTCTTAAGCTTCCTAAGTAGCTAAGATTACAGCCACCAGCGCCTGGCTTCCAATTACTTTAATAATTACCATAAAGTAAGATGCAGTTCTGTTGCCCAGAGTCTTTTATAAATGTAACTTATGCTACGACCAGGACTTGACCTCAGGACCTGGTACTCTTCCTTAGCTTTTTGTTAAAGGTTGGTGCATGACACCAACTCCACTTTTGGCTTTTCACTGGTTAATGAGATAAGAATCTTGTGGATTTTCCTGCCTAAACTGGCTTCTGATCTTGATCCTCAGATCTCAGCATCCTGAAGTAGCTAGGATTATAGCCACACCCAGCATTTCATTGTTCTTTTGAGACAAGTTCTCAACCAAGTAGCCCAGGCTGTCCTTAAAGTCAGGATTCTCCTGCCTCTGCCTTGTGAGTGCTGGACTTAACAAGAGTGTACTATTACACCTAATTCATTAAAATACCTAGAAAACCAGGTGCCAGTGTTGCTGAAATGCTGATTGTGATGTGGTCATTTCTTTAGTGATGTGGGCATTTTTTTAATATGAACAGACATTTGAGTTAGAGGTTGAGGTTAACATCACAATTAAAGAATTACAGTCTAGGCTGGGAAGGTGGCTTAGTGGTAGAGTGCTTGCCTAGCATGCATGAAGCTCTGGGTTCGATTCCTCAGTACCACATACACAGAAAAAGCCAAAAGTGGTGCTGTGGCTCAAGTGATAAGAGTGTTAGCCTTGAGCAAAAGAAACTCAGGGACAGTGCCCAGGCCATGTGTTCAAGCCTCATGATTGGCCAAAAACAAAAAAAAAAGGCTGGGAGGTTGGCCTAGTGGTACAGTGTTTGCCTAGCATGCACAAAGACCTGGGTTTGATTCCTCGATACCGCATACATAGAAAATAACTGGGAGTGGTGCTGTGGCTCTAGTGGTAGAGCTCTAGCCTTGAAAAAGCCCAGGGATAAGTGTTCAGGCCCTGAGTACAAGCCCAAGGACTGGCAAAAAAAAAAAAATTCAGAATGTGATGTCTAAATTCTGTCAATGTATATGCTAGTATCTGACATCTTACTCTGAATAGAAAAGGAAGCTGAGATAAGCCCTTCTGTCCCAACAAATACAAGCCTCTCACAGCATCCAAAGCTGCTCAACCTTTTTTTTGCCTTAATTGCATCAAATAATTCCCCTCTTTACTTTTATTTATTTATTAAAATCACAACTGACATTCAAGAAATTCAGTCCATTATGAATAAGCACTTCCAGAGCCTATACTCAAAGAAACATCAAAACTTGGTAGAAATGAATGATTTCTTAATTTTTTTTTTTAAATTGCCAGTCCTAGGGCTTGAACTCAGGGCCTGAGCACTGTCCTTGGGCTTTCTCAAGGCTAGAGCTCTACTACTTAAGCCACAGCACCACTTCCAGAAAGCCACATTCACAGCCTTAAGGGTTTTGTTTTGTTTTTTTTTTCGATCCTGGGACTTGAACTCTGGGCCTGGGTGCTGTCCCTGAGCTCTTCAGCTCAAGACTACTGCCCTACCCCATGAGCCACAGTGCCACTTCCAGTTTTTTGGTGATTAATTGGAGATAAGTCTCATGGACTTTTTAGTGACCAGGCTGGCTTTGAACTGTGATCCTCAGATCTCAGCCACCTGAGTAGCCCAGCCCTGGTATTTTTTTTTTTTTTAGTGCTGGTGCTTGAACTCAGGGCATAGGCACTGTCCCTAAGCTTCTCTGCATCAGGCCAGCATTCTGCCACTTGAGCCAGAGCACCACTTCTGGATTATTCATTTATGTGGTACTGAGGAGTCAAACTCAGGGCTTCATGCAAGCTAGGCAAGCACTCTACCAATAAACCACATTCCTTACCTGAAGGTGTTTTGGTTTGGGTTTTTTTTGTGCTGATTCTGGGGCCTGAACTTAGGGCCCAGGAACTATCCCCGAGATCTTTTGTTCAAGACTGGTGCTCTATCGCTTGAACCACAGTTCCAAATCTAGCTTTTTTGGTAGTTTATTGGAAATAAAAGTCTTATAGGTTTTCCTGCCTGGACTGGCTTTGAACCATGATCCTCAGATCTCCGCCTCCTGAGCAGCCAGGATTTTAGGCATGAGCCAGAGCCATTACAGCCCTATTAATAATGAATTTTTTTTAAATCAAAAGAAATTTCAGAAACAAGCCTTTTAAATCCCTGTATACTCATTACACAGCTTAAGTGACATTGAGTTGTTCTGTCAGTCCCAAATCATCATCATTGTATTTAGATCATTCTGTGATTTGATGTTTTCTTTGTGAAAAACCTACTGCCTAAGAAAATATGCCCCAAAAGCAAAGGCAATAAATTGCCACTGGAAGTATGAACTTCTTAAAATAATTAAAAAAAAAACCAAACAAGTCTTTATTTCCCATTTCCTGCATTGGGAGCACAATGTTTCAATTTCTTTCTATTTTAATCTGTTATGCTAAATTAAATCCTTACTAAAACTTTAAAAAAAGTGAGCAAATCATGCTATCATGAAAGCATGTAGACTGTAAATGTATACCAGAATTTTCTTCCCATGACATCTAGTCACATAATTAAATGACAATTTGCATCCACTTACTTGACTTGGACTTTCTTGCTCATGCTTATGATTCAATTGCCTGTGACTTCAGATATCTGTTCATATTTATTGCATAATGCCACCATTTTTTTTTTTCTGGATCTTGAAACAAGGACTAGGTCCCCTCAAGCTAGTGCTCTACCTCTTGAGCCATATTTTTATGTCTGGGTTTTTGGTGGTTAATTGAAGTTTAAAGTGTCTTAGGGACTTTCCTGCCTAGGTTGGCTTTGAACTTCAAATCTTCAGGTCTCATGAGCTTGAACAGCTAGGATTAAAGGTGTGAGCTATTAATTTCTGGCTCATCTCAACCTAGACAGTCTAAGTCTTCAGCATACGTGTGTGTGTGTGTGTGTGTGTGTGTGTGTATTAGTGTGAACTCAGGGCCTTGCAATTAGCACTTCGCTATGTGAGCCATGTCTCAAATATTTTTTTGCTTTTTTTCCTCACATTTTTTTTTATTGCAATTAATAGAGGGGTTACAGTTATATTTGGCAGATAGTAGAAGGTTCATTACTTCACACACAATGATACTCCTTCTCCTGTTTTTGTCCCCATTTCCCTCCCCCCTCTCTTTTGCTTTTAAGTTAGTTTTTATGCAGGCTCTCCCTGGGCTAGCCAGGACCTTTACCTATCCTCTCATCTAGCTGAGACCACAGGTAAGCAACAGCACACCCAGGTCTTTGAGATGAGGGTCTAATTTTTTGCCTAGGCTTGTTTGAAGCTATGGTCTTCCTAATCTTAGCTTCCCAAATAACTGAGATTACAGTTGAGCATCACTGTGCCAGGCTTTATTTTTATAATTGTATGTTGAATAATGCTGACAATTAATTACTCACCGTTGCTTCTAAGAGAAAAGGTATGTGCTGTCTCTCCAAGTCTAATTATTTCACCAGTAGATTCAGCTTCATCTTCTTCCCAACTGGGACCCAGAGTATCAGATGGGAGGGAGCACCTGCAAGAGGTCTGTTGCTCAGAGACCAGTCTAACCATGAAGGACCCTTGCTTGATTATCAACATCCAGTGAGTTGCTTCAGCCAGCTACAACTACAGGTGTCAGATTCACAGATTAGGGCTAGGGATGTAGATCAGGGGTCCAGGGCTTATCTAGTATACATAAGGCTATAGGCTTCATATCCAGTACTTAAAAAAAAATGGACTGGCCAGGTGCTCATGCTCATAATCCTAGCTATTCAGGAGGCTGAGATTTGAGGATGGTGGTTCAAAGCCAGCCCAGGGATAAAAAGTCTGTGAGATTCTTATCTCCAATTAATCACCAGAAAACAGCAAGTAGTGCTGTGGCTCCAGTGTTAGAGCAGTAGACTTGAGCTGAAGAGCTGAGGGGGAGCACTCAGGCTCAGAGTTCAAGCCCCATGACCGACCCCCACTCCCCCCCCCAAAAAAAAATGGACTGGGGTCTGTAGGTGTAACTCAGTGGTAGAGACAATGCTTAACATTTAACATATTCAAGGCCTTAGATTCAATCACCAGCACCCCAAGAAACAAAAACAATCAACTTTTTATTGCTTATCACTTCTTGTTCCTTGTTATGTCCTGTCAAAGAAGAAATGGGTTGAACATACCAAACAGCCTAAGGCTGTGAGAGTGGAAGAGACGCTGGGTAAGTCATTAACTTCACATTAAATATATTTGAATTGTTTTACTTTTGAACTCAAGTGTATAAAATAGAAATTATCAAACTATTCACATTAGCAAAATACCCTTCTGGGTATTCTGAGTGTAATTTTACATTCCAAGTTTTTATTGTTTGTTTCTTTTTTGGTTAGGTTTGAAACTGGGATTTATTCTCAGTACCTGATGCTTTCACTCATTGGGTAGTACTCTACCAATGGAGCCACACATCAACCCATCTTGATTCTTTTTGAAGACAGGGTGTGGTTGTCATAGCACTCAACTTAAAACTGATGATCCTCCTGCCTCAGCCTCTCAAGGACTAGAATTGTTAAGTGTGTATCACCTTGCCAACTGAAAAGCTTTGATGAAATTCACAGATATTGGCTGGGAATGTGGCTTAGTGGTAGAGTGCTTGCATAGCATCCATGAAGCCCTGGGTTGCATTCCTCAGTACCACATAAACAGAAAGGCTGGAACTGACCCTGTGGCTCAAGTGGCAGAGTGCTAAGTATTAGCCTCAGGGATGCTCAGACCTGCTCAAGCTCCAGGACTGGCAAAAAATAAATAAAAAAAAGAAAGGCACAGACATTATCTACTACCTTCCAAATGCAACTCTTTTCCATGATGATTTAGATTCCATAGAACCTTCTGGCTCTTCCATATGTTCTGGATGGAGTTCTTTAAAATACCGTTCAGGTTCATCTGTTTAGAACAGATAAAAAACAGTGTCCAAACTGCCTAAGTTAATAAAATTTTTATTTACTTACTTAGCTATACAAGTCAATGAGAGATGGGCAGTGAGGACTTCAGGAGAAAGCTCTTATGATTCATACTTACCCCATGGGTGCCATTCCTATTTCCATACATTCCTGTTCAGACATGACCTTCAATTTTTTTTTCTATTTCCAACAACATTTCA